>NC_092336.1:328079423-328387500 GCF_046630445.1 Rutidosis leptorrhynchoides | reverse complement strand
TGTTACTGATTTAATCGATAATAGATATGAATAAATGAATGATTCCCTTCCTACATTCGATCCAAATGACTTGTTTTGTAGTGGATGTACTTCGACAGGGAGAATAAAAGAAAGAAAATAAATAAATAAATAAATAAAACAATGGAAAGGAGATCGTGACGTGCAACAGATTTTGTATCTGTTATGAATTGAATTTTATTGTTTTATCAAAATTAGAGACAGCGATATATGATCTGATTAAGATGCATAACAAATTGTACGATTTCCTGTTCTACAAATCATATTCCATTAATTTAAATAATTAAATAATATATTAATATTAATTTTATAAATCAAATCGTGACTTGTATCAATTAGGAGATAAATCAGAATCTGGGTACAGCAATGTTAAATATAAGTAACGATTTCATTCAGTTTTTATTGATTTTTATATAATAAATATAATAATAATAATAATAATAATAATAATAATAATAATAATAATAATAATAATAATAATAATAAAAATGGTAATATTAATTAATAATAATAATTCTTAATAATAATATCTAATATCAAATAATAATAATACTGATGTTTAATGCTAATATTAATAATAATAATAATAATAATATTGAATGTAATAGTAATATCATGTTAATTATATTATAACTTGTAATTCTATATATATATTTGTATATATATTTATATATATATATATATTGTATTTAAATATATCTATATATATATATATATATATATATATATATATATATATATATATATATATATATATATATATATATATATATATATATATATATATATATCTGTATACATATATATATTATATTTAGTCTCATTAGTTATTAAATATAACTATAATAATACTTCTTAATATTATAAATACTTCATAATAATGTAATGATGATAATAATTATATTATTGATAATAATAATATCTATAAATTTTATAACACTAATATTATTAATTATAATAATTTAAATTTACCACACTTCATATCTATACATTTTACCATTAATACTTCTTATAGTAATGAGAGTAATATTATTGTTGTATAAATTTTTAATGTATTAATATTACATGTTATCGTTTATAATTTATATTATGTAATAACTTATAATTTATATATATATATATATATATATATATATATATATATATATATATATATATATATATATATATATATATATATATATATATATAATAATAAATATTAATAAAAATATAATATCATGTATCTTATTTTACCTATTTAATTCTAATGGTTAAATTATATTTTATAATCTTAAGTTAATATACATATTGTAGAGACCCGTCCTAATCCATCTAGGCGAAGTCTTCAACAGTTGGTCCCATTGCGAGGTTCAGACCTCTATATGCCATGAACGACTCCATGTAATATGAGCAAATGCACAGCGGAAGATTTCTTTCATACCTGAGAATAAACATGCTTTAGAGTGTTAACCAAAAGGTTGGTGAGTTCATAAGTTTATCATAAAACAATAAAATTCATCATTTTGATAGACCACAAGATTTAAATAATGCATGGTACAAATGGGCTCGAATCCTATACCCACCTGTGATGTACATGCGATATCTTTTAAATACAGTAAACCTTTCTCGTGTACAAAATTATCTTTCATGAATCTTTGTAACCGTACACATATCTCGTGCACAAAAATAACATACACATAACCTGTGTATAAAATCATTCTCTCGATACATAACATTTATATCAATTGGTGGCAATTATCATGTCCACATAATTCAATGGTGGCAATTATCATGTCCACATAATTCAATGGTGGCAATTATCATGTCCACATAATTCAATGGTGGCAATTATCATGTCTACATAATTCAATAATAATCTGCAGAACTTCTGTCTGCATAATAATTCATTCGAGGAAGGTTTTGCTTGTGTCTATCTCGTCAAACATTTATAAAAGCATTTTATGTATTCGCAGTTCAAAATATATTTCAAAAGCATTTAATAAAGCAGTTGTAAAAACAGTGCATGTATTCTCAGTCCTAAAAATGTAAAGAGTAAAAGGGAATCAAATGAACTCACCTAATGTATTTTGTAGTAAAAATACATATGACGACATTGAACAAGTATAGGGTTTGCCTCGGATTCACGAACCTATATCATTTATGTATATATTAACATATATTTCAACTGATTTTATTTATATTATATACTGTATTAGGATAAATATGTTTTTATATAACTAATTCTTTAGTTGGTAAAATAATATTGATAATAGAAAGTTGTAATATTTTTATAATAATAATAATAATACTAATAATAATAGTAAGAATATATAATAGTATTGATAGTAAAAATAATGATAATAGTATATGAAAATCTTGATAAGGATAATATGAATAATAACAATAAGTTATTTTATTTGTATAATAAAACGGTAATATTGATAGTAATACCTAATACTAATAATGATTACTAATAATACTAATTATGAGGATAATAATAATAATGATAAAAGTGATAAAAATGTTAATTTTACTAAAAATGTTAATTTTAAAAAAAATGATAATTTTACTTAATAATGATAATAATAATACTTATATTACTAATAATAATAATAATAATAATAATAATAATAATAATAATAATAATAATAATAATAATAATAATAATAATAATAATAATAATAATAATAATAATAATATAATAATAATAATAATAATAATAATAAATATGATAACTACCTCCAAATAAGCTCAAAAAAATAACTTCCTTTGCCCAGGCTCGAACCTGAGATCTCTCGGTTACACATAAACACTCATAACTATCCCTCTGTTTCTATTTTTCTATATTAATTAATTCCCTATATTTATTTAACCTGCTTTCCTTCTGTTTTGCTTTCTTCTTTTCACAGTTTCACCATCTCCATACATCATTACTTCACTAGATCATCTTCGTTAGTATCATCATTAACTATTGTTTTAATGTCCTAAATGTCATCATACATCGTCAATATCAAACCAGTTCATACAGCAACATTTTCACATAAATATGAGGTATACTGCAGCAGATTTAACATTTGGCCCATATACACTTCGGCCCAACAATTTCGGTCTAATATTAAAACATCACAGCCCAATAAAAGCCCAACAAGCAGCCCCGTACTCGATATGTATGTATATTCGCTGTATACACTCTATCGCCATCCCTAACATTTTATAATCTAAATAAAAATGCAACGTCAACTTTTAATTGCTCATATTGTCGGCCACTATATCTATTTAGTCCCACTTGCAATTTGATAGCATACCATATAATATTACTCTATTATCAAGTTGATAATCTAAAACAGTGTACATGTACCCAACGATTTTAGATTTGTTTCCATCATTGATCACACATCACCTAATCATCATACGTTCGTCATTCTCTTCTTAATTCTCCTTGTTATATAGATCGAAGAGCAGCAGCAGAAAGTTCACGATGGTTGTTGTTAAAGTAGTGTGGTGATGGTTATTTAAGTCTTGAACAAAATATAAAACGTTACAGCAATTGTAGTAGCGAAATTGGCAGGAGAGCGAGAATAGAGAGACAAGAGAGAGGTGAGAAAGAGATGGAAGGTGAAGATAATTGTCTAGTAAGTTTGTGGTGATCGAAAAATATGCAGCAAGGATATTATATGTTGTAGCCGTTTTGTTGATTGTGGTAGTAATTGTATGCGGTGGCAGGGATGGGTGTTGGGTCGTGGATTTAGGACAGAAGAAGGGAACTATTAATGGGTGTAGCAGTAGTCGATTTGTGGTATCGGTTATGGTGATCAAGTGGTGTTTGTTGAAGATTCATAATGCTTGTTAACGAAGGAGGAAGTGTGGTGCCTTTCGGTTGCCGTTTACTTGATTCAATAGAAAAATAATAGCAGCATATAATCATGGGATTGCATAGATGTTTTTGGGTTTGAGATGGTGAAGTGACTTTTGTCTTCACGAAGTAGAAGCAGGAAATAGGAGAAAGAATATATGGCGTGTGGTGGTGATCATGGGTTGTGATGTTTGAGCAGTGAATTAAAAGTAAAGGGGGTGAGAATAAGTGATGGTGTGTTCTTCAGTTAGTTTGATGTAATTCTATTATTTTGATGTAGGTGAGTGATATGTATTAGTGTAGTTGATGATAGAAGGTCATATGGATTAGTTAAGGCTTGAAGCGATCAATTATGAGTATCAATTTCTCAATCAGACCAAAAGAAAAAGAACAAAAATTTAACAAATAAAATAAAAAATCGAATCAAATTGGGATCTGATTAGTACGAAAGATGGTGATATGAACAGAATATGATTTCTCCTTTTCTGACTATTATATATGTAATTATATTATTAATTATTAATTTAATAATAATACTGCTTTATGTATTAATCATTACGTGTAAATATCTGTTGTTATACATAACTGTATATACATATATATGTATATCAGTATTCCTATATCATATGTATGTATCTGTATTTATATATATAATAATTAATAAATAAATAATTATAATTTTAGTAATAATAATAATACTTCTTAATATTATAAATAGTAATAACAAAAGTTTATAAAAAATAAGATGATAATAATAATATCATTATTGATAATATTAAGGATAATAACTATGAAATTTATAAGAATTATATTTATAATAGTAGCACTCATAATTTTAATGAAACTTAACTATTCTATTAATTATTTTGCATCATATTTTACATATTTAATTTTAATGCTTAAATTATATTTTATAATTTCAAACTATTACATATACTTACATTTATATATATGTACATATTTAATTGCAACATTTGTTCGTGTATCGTCGAAAATTGGTCGAGGTTAAATGATTACATAAATACAGTTCAAAATGTTTGAGGTTTAACTTATCAGACTTTGCTTATCGTGTCGGAATAATATAAAGTTAAAGTTTAAATTTGGTCAGAAATTTCCGGGTCGTCACACATATACTTACATTTATATATATATATTTATTTACAAACAATTGTTCGTGAATCGTCGGAAATAGTCACGGGTTAAATGCTTTCATGAAATAGTTCAAAAATTCTAAAATTCAATCTAGTAGAATTTGTTTATCATGTTGAAACCATATATAAAGATTAAGTTTAAATTTGGTCAAAAATTTTCGGGTCATCACAGTACCTACCCGTTAAAGAAATTTCGTCCCGAAATTTGAGTGAGGTGGTCATGGTTAACAATAAAATTGTTTCATGACGAATATGAGTTGATAAATAGAGTTTTATAATCATTGAGTAATATGGATAAAATGATTCGATTAATCGAAGCGTATGAATGAAGCTATCACAAAATAGTGAAATAAAGAAATAGAGATTCATCTTATCTTTTGACGTAGCCACTGTTGAATTCCGGAATTCAAAGGATTTAAAGAAAATCTTCGAAATCTAAAAGATTTGATTCTTTAGCGAATAAGGAAATTAAGATCTCTATAATAAAATACGGTGATCGGCCTTGATTACTCTGTCTGATATTTCCATTATAAATTAAGCTCTTCCGTTCCATTATTCTCACCATTTCTATACTTTCTTTCTTAGTCCATACATCCAAAAGATTGTGAAAATACTTAATCCCGTTCTAATCTTTGATGTTTTCCTAATTATCATTTCAGTCATCCTTCTTTTCAATCTTCCACCAGATAAATCTGTTTACTTCTACTATTACTTTAGGGTGATACTATTCTTAATTATACCGTGTCTTCATATTGCTATTCGTATTAATATCCACGGTTTGTAACCTCCGTATTGTCATTGGGCTTTATATTATCTCTTATATTTTGGAGCTCTTTGCCTTTTTATTATCTTCTCGATCTCTAGTAAAGCGAGTAACGGTCCAGAATTCGTAATTATGGAGTTTCGAATGAACTTAATGTTCTAAACAAGAAAGAACGTAATAGCACGATTTGATTTGTCAAATTTACCAAATTTCAAGAGAAAAGATAGAACTATCAGGAAGATATGTTCTCGATATATTTGGAGATTAGGTAGAATGTAAGAGTCATGTAACATGGCACATGATGACGTTATAATCTGTAAATCATCACGTTCCATTAGAAACTCAGCATGACTTACTGTAATATAATCTCGTTGATCAAGTGTCATTATATTATATTAACTCATGCATCAGATCCCAACATTACTTCAATAACATTCGTATTTTAAGCTCGAAAGTTTATAGAATATAGAAACTAACAGTTTCTATATGCTGTAACACCGATAGCACGAAGAGATTAATGATTTCAGATAAGAATAGTTATGAAAACATCTTTAGAAATATGGAGGATATTTATTATGAAAGATACGATGATATCTTGGAATTTCTAATATCGAAGGATGGTGACAAAAATTTGTCCGCAAGAGTTTGGAGTCAGAAGCAAGGTATTCGCTAAAGATTTCATCAGAAACGGAATCATCAGGATTCTTAATGTACAAGTTTAGTCCTTGTGATTTGTTCAGAGACTCCTTCGTAGTTTGCTCTATCAGTTTTTCAGTTTCAAACTTTTTCTGAGCTTTGCCAACATACAATTCTTTATCATCAACTTTTGGCGGTTGAGATCGTTTACAGTTTTTTTGTTGCTTCATTCAACTTTTCAAAATTCAGAGTATTAATTCGCAGACTGGGTGCTTTTCAGAATTTCAGAATGGAAGATCATAGTTCTAAGCGATAAATGTTATATGGATACATATAAATGTTGATGTGGAAACGTTGCGAGACTCACAATACAGATTTTCTGATTCCCGATAATTGGTATGGAAATTCTTGTTACAAGATGCGGATGAGTACATGATGAGACTTCAATAGATAAATTTAGTGATTTGTCGGAGAGATTTAAACCAAGGAGCGACGAGGTTGCTGGTACATCTGCTGGTAATATGGTGAAATATAATAAAAGGTTCCCTTGTAACAATAAAAGAGCACACATATAAATCAAGGTTATAATAAGGTTGTTTCGAACGAAAAGTCAAAGTTGACTTGCTGGAGCTGTGACAAAATTTGCTAATTTGGAAAGAGATTGCAAAGTTATTTTGGGTAATAATAACACTAAGAAATTAGCATAGCTACATTTTAAACATTTACTCAGTTGCCGAGAGTTTCTCAGTGAATAGCTATATGCATCAATCTTTTCTTCCGTAGATGATTTGTGGTTGGTTCATCCTCTAGATTGAGGTGTTTTCAAGAATTTATGAAGGATTTAAACGCAGATTGTAATCATCGAGATACAAATGAGGTTTAAGACGAAATCAAGTGGCAAACTTGAAGAATTATTTAGTTTCATATGTTATAATCAATATTTTAATTCATTTTAATTGTCCAATGTTGGTAGTCCAAAGTTGATAGTCCACATTTAACAGTCGAATAATTCATATATAGATTAATATATAATATTCGAATTAATTAATACGTATCGTGACCCGTGTACATGTCTCAGACTCGATCACAACTCAAAGTATATATATTATTTGAGAATCAACCTCAACCCTGTATAGAGAACTCGATCATTACTGCATATAGAGTGTCTATGGTGATTCCAAATAATATATATAGATGCGTCGATATGATATGTCAAAACCTTGTATACGTGTCCCGATATTTAAAGTGCATAAAATAAATAACAGAAATTAAATGACGATAAATAAAATTGCGAGAATATAAATTGCGATAATTAAATTGTGATAAATAAATTGCGATAAATAAATGTAATATGGAATTAACAGTTAGCTAGGAACATGTCATACCCCATCCAAATCCTTCTGAACGAATACAATAACATCTAGTACCATCGCGATGAACTAACTTCTATATGCCATAAACGACTCCATGTAAATGAGCAAATGCACAGCGGAAGGTTTCTTTCATACTTGAGAATAAACATGCTTTAAAGTGTCAACCAAAAGGTTGGTGAGTTCATAAGTTTATCATAAAACAATAAAATTCTGTAATTTTGATTGACCACAAGATTTAAATGTGCATGGTACAAATGAGCCCGAATCCTATACCCACCTGTAATGTACATGCGATATCTTTTAAATACAGTACACCTTTCTCGTGTACAAAATTCATTTTTCATAAATCTTAGTAACCGTACACATATCTCGTGTACAAAAGCTCATACACATAACATGTGTATAAAAATCATTCTCTCGATACATAACATTCACTTTTCATTGCTTTCATAGCTTGGCTTGGTAACCGACCTTAATATATAATACGCATAATAATATCCCCAAAACAGAACATCTCGTATGTATAATAATCATATAAACTTCGAAGTACTAAACACCACGCCCACTAGCCCTTCCGTCTAGTGAACATTCTTGGTGGGGGTGTTAAACCCGGTAGCTACCTTTAGGTTTCACGTCAATTAGGCGTGCACTAATTCTCAAAATTAGTGATGTTCCCTAATTCTTAGGTTACCAAGCAATAATAATCAGGGGAAAAATATTCATATTAATTGTGGCAATTATCACGTCCACATAATTCAATGGTGGCAATTATCACGTCTACATAATTCATTCGAGGAATGTTTTGTTTGTGTCTATCTCGCCAAACATTTATAAAATCATTTCATGTATTCGCAGTTCAAAATGTATTTCAAAAGCATTTAATAAAGCAGTTGTAAAAGTAGCGCATGTATTCTCAGTCCCAAAAATGTAAAGAGTAAAAGGAAGCAAATGAACTCACAATACTGTATTTTGTAGTAAAAATACATATGACGACATTGAACAAGTGTAGGGTTGGCCTCAGATTCACGAACCTATATCATTCATATATATATTAAAACATATACTTGTATTCGAATAAATATATATATTTTATTATTAGTGAGGTTATTTATATCTTTAATAATTTATAAGTTTCATATTTATTTATATATTTTCATTTTTAAATGTATATACTTGTTAATATAGTTAAGTTATGTGTACTAAATATATTTATATATAAAATCTTTATTTTTACGCTTATGACCTTAATAACGTCATTAGAACTTTTATTTTAGCAGTCTTAATTATTTTAATAATAATGATATAGATAATACTGATACTGATACTAATAATAATGATAGAAAATTAATAATTTTGATAGAAATGATAGATTTAAAAGTAATGATACTTTTAGTAATAATAACAATAATACTACTTATTATTTATAACAATGATACTAATAATAATGTTGATGAAAAGATAATAACATATTGTATTGTTTCATAATGATAATAATATTAATAGTCCTAAACTTAATAATAATAGCAATAATATTAACAATAATAATTATACTTATAATAATAATAATAATAATAATAATAATAATAATAATAATAATAATAATAATAATAATAATAATAATAATAATAATAATAATGAAAATGAAAAATATAAAAGTGTATACCCTTTTAAAAGGTTTTCTAAAAAGAATTGCCCATGACGAGGCTCGAACCCTTAACCACTCGCTCCCCTGCTAACACTCTTAACCATCAGTCCATGTCTATTTTTCTGAACTAAGTTGTAACCCATTTAAATATAACTCGTTTTCTGTTTCCAATATGAATAGCCCAATCACACTTGGCCCAAATACCATATACACGGCCCAATAACAAAATGGACCTCGGTCCAACTGAAATACTTGTGAACTTTCTTTTATCTGGTAGCATGAATTCGTGAATTAGCAGATATATATATATAAAAAATTCGCATGTACTAAGCACCAACACCTCATCATCCATTATCTTCATCATCAATATCTTATTTATCTCCTCATAAATCACGGCTTTAGTAAAGGGAAAAAAAAAATGTGGCCCATGAAGGAAATAAATCGGTTCATCTTTATTTATTTATTTAAAATTTTTTACATGAAAGTAGTAGATGTGTTGAATATGTCGACCATTTGTATCTACTAGTCCCACTTGTCCACTTGTATCGAATTATTGGTTATATAAAGTGAGATATTATAATATCAAATACCTTTCACCACTTGGCAAAGTTTTAAAACTATCGATCCATCATCACAGGGACCATTAATATCATTTCCAACGAAAACAAAGAAAAGAAAGGAAACAGAAGCATCATCATCATCTTCTCATCTGGGTTTTCAAAGGTTTGTTTATTTAACTTAATCAATACTGCAGTTGCAGCAACCAAAAGCTGCAGTAGCATACAACCGTAACAGAAACAGTTGTGGTGTGGTGTTTTTAAACAAAACGCGAAAATGGTGATTGATAACAGGCAGGTTGTTATAGAAGAGAGGGGGAGATAGGGTGGTAAAGGTTAATGGTTTATGGACTGAACCAGAACCAAAAGTTAATGACTGCAGCCTCAACAATATTTGTAGTGTTCTCGTTCTACTATTTTGTCGAACTCATATAGAAAAAGATGGACGTGTAGTAGTAGTTGTTCTTGGGTGGGTTTTATCAAAGCGAAAGGTATCCAGCAAAAGAAATAATAGAAAAAAATGGGTCACGAGTGGTGCGGTTTAAGAAGATGGTGGTTCTTCTGTTAACAAGTGAGAATGGAAGGTGGTTTGATGAAGATGAACATGATATTGGGCTGAGTTGCACCAAAACAGAAAAAAATTAGTGAAGTCGATGATTATGGTTTGTATATGGGTTTGTTGTAAGGTTGACAAGTAGTTAGCGGTATGATGGTGTTCGGTTGAAAATAAGAAAGGGTAGTGGATTGTATACGTAATTACACCAATTGATGTAGTTAAAATAATTCATCAAAGTTGTTTTGTAGTGAATGGTTTGACATATTAGTCAATCATGAACAGAAGGAAGTTAAGGAAATTTAGAAAGCAGATAGTGAAAGAAATCGAATTCGTACAATTTAAGATATTGATATCAAACACTTTGTTTGCATCTGTTTGGTTTTACTAATTATAAGTATAATTATGTTAAAAATAAAATACTAATAATGTAATAAGAATAATATTATTAATAATCATATCAAAATAATAATAAGAAAAATGATAAAAGTAATAAATAGAAGAAATAATGATGATAATAAAGATGATAACTTTTAGTGATAATAATCATAATAATAATTAAAATTATAATTTTTCTACTAGTTATAATATTAATGATATTAATATAACATATATATTTTAACTCTGTAAATAAATTCAATATATAAATTTTATGTTTTATTATTTATATAATACTTATTAATTACATATTATATAATAACATATATCGAACATTATACATTTTAATATATTGTAATATACATGTAATCATCAATTAAGTATAAATTTTGTATACATATATATATATATATATATATATATATATATATATATATATATATATATATATCAATATACATTTAGTAAGTATTAGTAGAATCACACATATACATATAGATTCATAATAATATCATGTATAGATTTATATATAAATACTTAATTGATTATTATTTTATATGTTTAATTCTGATTGATTAAAGTTTATTTTATTAATTCAAAATATCATATATACACTTATATATATATATATATATATATATATATATATATATATATATATATATATATATATATATATATATATATATATATATATATATATATATATATATATATATATATATATATTTATTTATTTATTTATTTATTTATTTATTTATTTATATATTTATTTACACAATGGTTCGTGAATCGTCGGGAACAGTTGAAGGACAAATGTACTTATGTAAACAATTCCAAAAAAAAAAATTTGAGAATCAACTTTACAGAATTTGCTTATTGTGTCGAATTCATATAAAGATCAAGTTTAAATTTGGTAGGAAATTTTCGGGTCGTCACAGTACCTACCCGTTAAAGAAATTTCGTCCCGATATTTGAGTGAGGTAGTCATGGCTAACAATAAAAATGTTTTCATGACGAATGTGAGTTGATAGATAGAGTTTTATTATTATTGAGTAATATGGATAAAACAATTCGATTACTCGAATAGTACGAATGAAGCTATCACAGAATAGTGAAATTAGAAAGACAAGTTTCATCATAACTTTTGACTAGTCATGGTTGAATTCCGGAATTCAAGGGATTTAAAGAAAATCTTCGAAATCTATAAGATTTGATTCTTCGGAGAATAAGGAAATTAAGATCTCTATAATTAAATGCGATGATCTTCCTCGATTACTCTATCTGAAATTTCCATTATAAATTAAACTCTTTCGTTCCATTATTCCCACCATTCCTATACTTTCTTTCTTAGTTCATACATTCAAAAGATTGTGAAAATGCTTAATCCAGTTCTAATCTTTGTCCTTATCCTTACTATTGCAACAATCATTCTCTTTTTCCAACTTCCACCGGAGGAATCTGCTTTCTTCTACTTCGCTCTTGGGGTTATAGTGTTTTTGATTCTCCTTTGTCTTTATGTTGCGATAAACATTGATATAAACGGTTTGTGATTTCTGTGTGTATGATCGGCTTTATATTTTTCTTTATATTTAGGAGCTCCATGCTCTTGTTTTCTCTTCCCGAATCCAAGTCAAGCGAATAATGGTCCAGAATTTATAAGTATGGAGTTTCGAATAATTATAGTATTCTAAGAAGAAAGGAATGTATTAGCACGATTTGATTTGTCAAATTACTAGAATCACTGAGAATAGAACTATCAAGAATATATTTTCTTGATATGTTCAGAGGTTAATTAGAATGAAAGAGTTATGTAACATGGCACATGATGATGTTATAATCTGTGAATCATCACGTTCCATTAGAAACTCAGCATGACTTACTATAATATAATCACGTTGGCCACGCGTCATTATATTATACTAACCCATGCTTCAATTCCCAACAATTCTCCACAATTCATTCATAATTTATACTTAGATTTTTCACAGAAGTTTTCAATATAATGAAATACAGAAAACACGAAGAGGTAGATAATTTCGAACAAGAATATTTATGAAAATATCCTCAGAAATATCGAAGATATTCATGATGATATTTTGGAATTTCTAAGTTCGAGGGTTGATAAAGAAAAATTTTTCGCAAGATTTTAACATGACTTTGGAACAAGATAAACTCTCAAGATTTCATCAGATCTAGAATTACCTGGATTCTTTGAATATAGGGTTTGGTCCTTGTATTTGTCCTTGGTCTCCTTCATGGTTAGCTTAATCCGTTTTTCAGTACCAAATTTTCTATCGAGCGTTCCCAACACACCATTCTTTATCATCAAACTCTTGGCCATCTAGGCCATCTACAATTTTACTGTTTCCTCTGCATTTAATGCTACGATATCTGAATCATTGGTTATCAATCCGAGGTGGTTTTAGGAGAATTGTGTTTTTAGATGATTAAACACTGATGGTAATATGATGGAATATGAAAGGTTCCCCGGTAACAATAAAAGAGTACGTATATATATCAAGGTTATAATGGGGTTGTTTCGAACGAAAGTCGAAGTTGTCTTGCTGGAGCTGTGACAAAATTTGCTACTTTGAAAGGAATTATTAAGTTATTTTGGGTAATAATAATACTAAGGAATTAGCACAACTATGTGTTAAATGTTTACTCAGTTTCTGAGAATTTTTCAGGTGCATAACTATGTGCATAAATCTTTCCTTCCGTAGATGAAGTTTTGGTTGGTTCATCCTCTCGATTGAGGTGTTTTCAAGATTCATGAAAGGTTTGAATGCAGGTTGTAATCGTCAATATACAATTGAGGTTTAAGATGAAATCAAGTGACAAACTTGAAGAATTGTTTAGTTTCATATGTTATGATCAATATTTTAATTCATTTTAATTGTCCAAGGTTGGTTGTCCACAGTTAGCAATTCAATAATTCATATATAGTTTAATATATAATATTCGAATTAATTAATACGTATCGTGACCCGTGTACATGTCTCAGACTCGATCACAACTCGAAGTATATATATTATTGTAGAATCAACCTCAACCCTGTATAGCGAACTCAAGCATTACAGCATATAGAGTGTCTATGGTTATTCCAAATAATATATATATATATATATATATATATATATATATATATATATATATATATATATATATATATATATATATATATATATATATATATATATATATATATATATATATATATATGCGTCGATATGATATGTCAAAACTTTGTATACGTGTCCCGATATTTAAAATGCGTAAAATAAATAACATAAATTAAATGACGATAAATAAAATTTGCGATAAATTAAAATTGCGATAAATAAAATGTAATCAGTTAGCTAGGAACAGTTAGCGTGGATTCTTAACAATATTTCTTATAGTTAATTTGTTTGTTTCTAACAAAATTTATTTTGTCCAATGTTTTCTTCATTATGCCACTTGTTGGATTCTGATAGGTCAAAATCCAAATATGAAATTAAATGAAAATGGTTATTTTGTGGTGAACAGATTCGTATATCTGTGGATGTAAGTAAGATAATAAATGACTATTGAATTAGATTCGAAGAATGTACAGTGTAACTTATTAATGTGAAATCTAAATATTCCTCGGGTATTATCTACCCGTTAAAATATTTATCACCATTAACAGTTTGTACAAAAGAATTTTTAATTACAATCTTTATGAAAATATATATACATATATATTTTCTTCAGATGCAATCATGGATTTAATGAGTTAATATGCTATTAATCTCATTTACTTTTCGGTTTGATCTAGAATAGGTAATCTCTAAAACTATTAGGAATCACATATTCTTCGCAGAATATTAATGAAGTTATGGATCAATACTTCATCGTTCATTGTTGTTGGTAGTCCTTGCTATCTACAGTGCGTTTGACGTTGATGTTCGAGGTATAGACTGTGATGTCGAGACATGGGATGCGAATGTTGCTGTTGGTGGTACTGTTGGTGCCAGTGATGTTGCTGAAGCTGGTACGTTTTGTACCATATTTTTCAAGGCTATAACTCGGGCGCGAAGCTCGTTGACTTATTACTTCGGGATAATTGTCGGTAGGAATGGGCAAATGAATAAGGTTTAGAATCTGTTTTATGATATAGTCATGGCGAGATACTCTAGAAATGAGAGAGAAAATAGTGTTTCAGATTGGTTCACCGGTAAGTGTTTCAAGTTTTTTTTTTGTTAAAACATGAATTTGGTTGATGGAAAGGTTCGCCTTCTTTTCGTCTCCATTGATTTAGTAGGCTACGAATCCATCACATGAATTGGTTGATTCATTCTGGGACACTGCTTTCAGAGCTTAGGTGAAACTCCATATCAGAATAGTTGTCAGAATTCGAGGGATTCGAACTGGTTGAGGGATTCATCTCGTATGATCAGATGAAGGATTTTCAATAAGAAATAGATTATAGGATGTAGATTAGTACCCTACAATACATAATTTACGTATGCATATATAATACTAAAATCCCATACGTTACGGAGGAATCTATGGAAGCTGTCAGGCAAAGTTAACAATAACAGATACGCTAAGATATGAATTTATCTATACACAGTCTATGCAATAGAGGCAGTAAGATGTGTCTAGACTTTAAGGATGTTAAGCAAATAATTTTCGACACTAAATGATAAGCAAAACTTTTGACATACAGACACGGCCGAAGTCTAGACTCATTAATGCATCTAAGTAACTATCCGTTAGACACACTAATGCAAGACCTGGTTCGCTAAGACCACCGCTCTGATACCACATGTCATACCCCGTTCAAATCCTTCTGAACGAATACAATAACATCTGGTACCATCGCGATGAACTGACTTCTATATGCCATAAACGACTCCATGTAAATGAGCAAATGCACATCGGAAGGTTTCTTTCATACCTGAGAATAAACATGCTTTAAAGTGTCAACCAAAAGGTTGGTGAGTTCATAAGTTTATCATAAAACAATAAAATTCTGTAATTTTGATAGACCACAAGATTTAAATGTGCATGGTACAAATGGGCCCGAATCCTATACCCACCTGTAATGTACATGCGATATCTTTTAAATACAGTACACCTTTCTCGTGTACGAAATCCATTTTTCATAAATCTTAGTAACCGTACACATATCTCGTGTACAAAAGCTCATACACATAACCTGTGTATAAAAATCATTCTCTCGATACATAACATTCACTTTTCATTGCTTTCATAGCTTGGCTTGGTAACACCTATCTTGAACAGGTAGGAAAAAATGCTGCTTACGCACTACCGTGGTCGGCATTTAAGCAATTGATGAACGAGCAGTACCATCCTAGAAACGAAGTCAATAAACTCAAGGCAGAACTTAGAGAGTTACGAACACAAGGGTTCGACGTTACCACATATGAACGACGATTCACAGAGTTGTGCCTATTGTGCCCGGGAGCATTCGAAGATGAAGAAGAGAAGATCGACGCGTTTGTAAAAGGGTTACTAGTAAGGATTCAAGAAGATGTAAGTTCACACGAGCCCGCTTCTATACAGAAGGCAAGTAGAATGGCTCATAAACTCATAAATCAGATTGAGGGAAGAATTAAAGAGCAGGCGGCCGAAGAAGCCAACACGAAACAACTCAAGAGGAAGTGGGAGGAAAACGGTGACAAGAGTCACCAGTACAACAACAATAACAATTACAACCACAATCGCAACAACTATCCCAACAACCGCAACAACAATCGCAACAATAACCGCAATCCTAACAATAACTACAACAAACATTCCAACAACAACAACAACAACAACAACAACAACTACAACAACTGTTTTAACAACAATAACAATCCCAACAACAACCTCAATAACAACAACGGCAACAAAAACCAAAAACAGCCATGTCATAGGTGTGAAGAAAATCACCAGGGGTTTTACACGACATTTTGCAACAGGTGTAAAAGAAATGGTCATAGCGCGACAAAGTGTGAGGTCTACGGATCAAAGTTTAACAGAACTAAGGGAGCAAATAATGCCGGAACAAGTAATGCCGAAACGAATAGTGTCGGAGCAAGTAATACCGACGCTGTTTGTTATAAATGTGGAAAACCGGGCCACATTATTAGAAATTTCCCGAATCAAGGGAATACTAATGGGCAGGGCCGTGAAAGAGTTTTCAATATTAATGCGGCAGGAGCACAGGAAGACCCGGATCTTGTTACGGGTACGTTTCTTATTGACGATAAATCTGCTTATGTTTTATTTGATTCGGGTGCGGATAGAAGCTATATGAGTAGAGAATTTTGTGCTAAATTAAGTTGCCCATTGACGCCTTTGAATAGTAAATTTTTACTCGAATTAGCAAATGGTAAATTAATTTTAGCAGATAATATATGTCGGAATCAAGAAATTAAACTGGTTAGCGAAACATTTAAGATTGACTTGATACTAGTAGAGTTAGGGAGTTTTGATGTGATAATCGGTATGGACTGGTTGAAAGAAGTGAAAGCAGAGATCGTTTGTTACAAAAATGTAATTCGCATTATACGAGAAAAAGGAAAACCCTTAATGGTGTACGGAGAAAGAGCAACGCAAAGTTAAATCTTATTAGTAACCTGAAGGCACAAAAACTAATAAGAAAAGGTTGCTATGCTGTGCTAGCACACGTCAAAAAAGTCAATTCCGAAGAAAAGAACATCAATGATATTCCCGTCGCAAAAGAATTTCCCGATGTATTTCCGAAAGAATTACCGGGACTACCTCCACACCGATCCGTTGAATTTCAAATAGACCTTGTACTGGGAGCTGCTCCAATAGCTCGTGCTCCATACATACTCGCACCTAGCGAAATGAAGGAACTTCAGAGCCAATTACAAGAACTTTTAGTGCGTGGTTTCATTCGACCAAGCACATCACCGTGGGGAGCTCCTGTTTTGTTTGTCAAGAAAAAAGATGGTGCATTCAGGTTGTGTATCGACTACCGAGAGTTAAACAAACTTACCATCAAGAACCGCTACCCACTACCGAGAATCTATGACTTATTTGATCAACTACAAGGCTCGTATGTTTATTCGCAGATCGATTTACGTTCTGGATATCATCAAATGTGTAGCGACCCAACAAAATCGTCATTGACGGCGCCGCTAACTTAGGTCCCGTTACGTGGTCGTAGTCCCTATCTGAGACTCGTTTGACCAAAATTATGTCGCATTCATTTGAAAAGTACATGACTTGCAAAGTTTAGTTTACAAAAAAAATGGACAACAAGTTTAAGCTTACAAAAGTATAAAGTATAAATGAAATAACTTGCGACATAATATAAGTTAAAAATCCCAGTTGCTATAAATAGCGTAAGTATGTATGCATGCTTGACTCCAAGCAAGTAATCAGAGTGTATGCATGTATGCTCGACCCCAAGTAAGTATGAATGTACGCGGAAGCATGTATCAAATAGCCAAATATGAACCTGAGAAAACAGGTAGAAAACTGTCAACGAAAAACGTTGGTGAGATCATAAGTGTATTTGTAAAAGTATGTTTTTGAACCACAAGGTTTAGTATCAAATCGTATGCATCTCAAAAGATGTGTTTGTATTAAAGCGTATACATCTCAAAAGATGTTGTTTGTAAACCACAAGATTTAGTATAAAGTGAATATCAAGAGTATACATCCCAAAGGATGTTGTATGTATCACGAGCACCCAATTACCAAAACTTAACTGAATCCTACCTCTGCATAATAGTGTTAGAACCTACACTATACACCGAAAATACGTTTCATCCGTCAGATGAGGGTTCGTCAAACCCGTATGGCCACACAACATAATTTCTCGCTCACACCCTACAAGTGTAACTAATGGTAATTGGACTTGAGGATTTTTGTTCTAACTCGTAGGTATCTTTGCTCTTGTATTCGTATTTGTTCAAAGTATAAAAGTATGAAAAGAATGTATATAAATGAAATGTATATAAGTATGTAATGTATATGTTTCTCAGCCCACAATTTAAAAGTATAAAAGTATTTGAAAAGGTGGGACTATGATCTCACCTCGAGTGCACGAGTATAAAGGTACTTCACAAAGTAAACGTGTGCATGATAGTTGCTTAGCCTTGACCTAAACAAGTAAGTTGTATCAATTAACCGGTTACGACACAAGGTCGGGCGAAATGTGTTCAATTAGTCCTATGGCTCGTTAGGACTTGAATATATAGCATGTGAGTCACGTTATCAAGTTTCATGCAAGAATCAAGTATAAAAGCACATTAGAACGATTGCATAAGTGTTTTGTTAAGTTTGACTAAAAGTCAAACTTGGTCAAAGTCAACAAAAAAGTCAACGGGGTCGGGTCGGGTCCCGAACTATTTTTCTGAGCTTAGAAATCATATATGAGCATGTTGGCCAAGTTTCATGTTGATCGGGGGTGCTTAGCATACTTAGAATTAAGCGAAAATTGACATTTTTGGGCAGTCTGCCTCAGATGCTCCGCATCTGAGGAAGATGCGCCGCATCTGCGTCTGTTTCAGCAATTCTGGGGCAGTTTTCACTTATACGATTTCAACTTCAAACGATCATAACTTTTGACTCATTAACATTCAAAACACGTATCTTATATCGTTGGAAAGGTAATTTAAAGAGGAATACAACTAAACACATTTCATGAATCAGTTCCATCATTAACAACAATGAAAACCTCAATAAATGATCGTTAAATGTTCAAAATCAAAGTTTCCAGTTCATAAAACGCATTTCTTGACTCGGGAATCCAATTTACACATACGATACGCCGTTTTGAAGGTAATGAAACATAAAATACAACTAAACACTTATCAACAGCGTTTCATGGCATTCAAATCATCAAAAGTCCATTTTAAGAGCTATCAAACCCTAATCAAAACTCACAAAATCAATATTCATGTGTTTGAAGTTTTCTTAATCAACCTATACATCAAAACGAAGCCAGTGATACTAGTAACACAATTAAAACATGAACTTTAACATTTAAACAACATTAACTCATCCAAAATCAAAGATTAAGCACACCCATTTCAAGTTCATGCTAGTTACTCCAAAAATAACAAATCAGGCAAACCAAAAATATATTCATGTTAGACTTGAGCCATAGACACTAACTAACACCATTTCAAGTTTATAAAATGAATTTGAGAAATCTATAGTTTTAGAAACGTTACCCAAATGAGATGAAGTTGGGACCAAAATGCAGAGGATGAAGAGAGGATCACGAATATGTAATTTGTTTTGTGATGAACTTCCTTGATTGAATTTAGATGATAAATCTTTGATGTTGGGGTTTGAAAGAAAATATGGAAGTAGCAAGAATAAGGGAGGTGGAATGGATGGAGGAGAAGGCCACTTTGACTATTTGACCTAGTCAAATTTTTGCCCACTTGGCAAGTTTAGTCCCTTAATTTTCAAAGCGGGTGCGGGAATTAACCGAGCGAATATTTTTAAAACGCTAGAGTAAACGAGTGATGTTATAATTAAATAACGGGAATATTATGAACGTTAGTCAACGGAAAATACAAATTTAAATAACGAAAGATATTATTTAAAAAAAAAGACAGTGTTAAAAATAAATTTAACGGAAAAACGCGGGATGTTACATTACCTACACCTTAAAAGAAATTTCGTCCCGAAATTTAGTTGGAAGTAGTAGTTGTTGTTTCTTCTTCGAAACCTTGCGTTGCAGATTCTACGAGTAAGTGAAGGTACTTCTTTGGGCGTTTCAACGAACTTCAAAATTGGGGTTTTTACGTTGTTTAGAGTTTGGTTTCACGATCCATAATTTCAACCGGTTCTCCTAGGAAGTGAAGTTTATCATCGATAGCAAGCTCATCGAAAAGAATAACAAGTTCTTGTTTCGCAAGACACGTCTTTAAGTTTGATACACAGAATGTAGGATGAAAGGAATTCGATTTAGTCAGGAGTTCGAAACGGTAAGCAACGGGCACAATACGCTCCAAGATTTCAAAAGGATCAAAATATCGCGGATGTAGCTTTCTACATTTCCCGAAACGGATTACACCTTTTCAAGGTGCGACTTTTAATATTACGCGGTCACTCACTTGGAATTCGAGAGGTTTACGTCTAACATCGGCATAGCTCCTTTGGCGACTATGGTCGTTTTGAGTCTTTTGGATTTGAACAATTTCTCGGTTGTTTCATAATGGGTTCGGGTCCGGTGGTTTGCTTGTCACCTACTTCGGTTCAACGATTAAGAAAATGACAATTGCGGCTATATGATTTTTCGGAAGGTGTGGCGTTAATACTCATGTGATAATTATCGTTGTAAGAGAATTCGGTTAAAGGCAAAGACTTATCCCAAGTATATTTGAAGTCGATAACACAAATTCGTATTATGGTTCCCCAGGTTCAAATCGTACATTTGCTTTATTCGTCGGTGCGTGGATGACACGCAGTACTTATGCCTAAACGTGGTCCCGAGACTTTTTGTAAGGCACTCCGAAATCTAGAAATGAAACGAGAATCTCGATCCGAAACGAGGTACAGTTCTTTAAGGTATATTTGAACAAGTTTATTAGGACTTGAAAACGTTAGTTAGAACAAGTTTCTCAAGAAATTCGTGCTGCGGAAGATTTATCGGTTTCCGAAAACGTTAGTTAGAGCAATTTTCTTATCGGTTTCTGAAAAACGTTCGTTACAACTATTCACCCTCGTGGCGTATACTAGTATAACGTGAAGAGTCTCTCTCTCCATTGAGAATTTAGAATAAAGATTTCCCTAAACGGAAGTACGAGTGTAATGCGAGAAAAGTTTCCGCCTCGATGTGAGCATAACAAGCATATTGTAGTTCGTCGCTGAAACTGTGCGAAAACGAGATAGTATACACGTATAGCATATGGTTGAAGTTGAAGGAATTTGTCATTCATTTGGGAGCATAAGTATGGTTGGATAATAATCAACGACGTGTCCCGGGTATGGTTGTTATCAGTATTCTCGGAGTTGTCGGATGTTCAAACAAGAAAAATGAAGTCATGTACATGGCACATGGTGGTGATTAGGTTGATTGAGTCCAACCATCATCACGTGTCATTAGAACTTTGGTATGAATTACCGTAATATAACCACGTTGATCGAGTGTCGTTATATTACGCTAACTCATACCTCCATTCCCACATCACTCCATAAAATCAAGTTCGTGTAACCGTGAAGATCTAAAATGAACAAAGTGTAACGGCATCTCTAACGTGACTCGTATTGAATTGAAAGAATTAGTGCAACTCTAAAGAAGCGTTCCCCGAGGGAAGTGTATAAATGATTGTTCACATCAATGCGGTTCGAGTCAAACGATAATGTATTTAGGTATGAAAAGAGTAACGAATCATGATAACGAGTAGTACGCAACCGTAGTGATAAGTAGTGACGACGATACTCACCTAGAGTAGTGATGGTAGTAACAAGAAGTGGTAGATAGTAAGGAACACCGGTGTGACACCGATAGTAAGTTGAAATGGTGGCGAATAACAATCTGGGAGACAGAGTTCCCGAACAAGTGTGACTAATGAAGTCGTCGTCATCCTTACGCGTATGAATCTTGAATTTACGTGTGTTACCAGAAAGTGGCAGAATACGGATTCGTAAGATGAAAACTTGGTACCATTAAGAAGTTTGCCTAAGAATGATTCAAGTATAATGCACAAGTAGTCAAGTAAGTGCTATCTATAGAAAATGTATGTCAGAATGCAATGGCTAACTATCCGGTTGTAGTCTAGATTCACTAATGCGTCCTAACGACTCTGTCAGACACACTAATGCACATCCTAGTTCCCTACAACCAACGCTCTGATACCATCTGTAGCGACCCGACAAAATCGTCATTGACGGCGCTGCTAACTTAGGTCCCGTTACATGGTCATAGTCCCTATCTGAGACTCGTTTGACCAAAATTATGTCGCATTCATTTGAAAAGTACAAGAGTTGCAAAGTTTAGTTTACAAAAAAAATGGACAACAAGTTTAAGCTTACAAAAGTATAAAGTATAAATGAAATAACTTGCGACATAATATAAGTTGAAAATCACAGTTGCTATAAATAGCGTAAGTATGTATGCATGCTTGACTCCAAGCAAGTAATCAGAGTGTATGCATGTATGCTCGACCCCAAGCAAGTATGAATGTACGCGGAAGCATGTATCAAATAGCCAAATATGAACCTGAGAAAACATGTAGAAAACTCTCAACGAAAAACGTTGGTGAGATCATAAGTATATTTGTAAAAGTATGTTTTTGAACAACAAGGTTTAGTATCAAATCGTATGCATTTCAAAAGATGTGTTTGTATTAAAGCGTATACATCTCAAAAGATGTTGTTTGTAAACCACAAGATTTAGTATAAACTGAATATCAAGCGTATACATCCCAAAGGATGTTGTATGTATCACGAGCACCCAATTACCAAAACTTAACTGAATCCTACCTCTGCATAATAGTGTTAGAACCTACACTATACACCGAAAATACGTTTCATTCGTCAGATGAGGGTTCGTCAAACCCGTATGGCCACACAACATAATTTCTCGCTCACACCCTGCAAGTGTAACTAATGGTAATTGGACTTGAGGATTTTTGTTCTAACTCGTACGTATATTTGCTCTTGTATTCGTATTTGTTCAAAGTATAAAAGTATGAAAAGAATGTATACAAATGAAATGTATATAAGTATGTAATGTATATGTTTCTCAGCCCACAATTTAAAAGTATAAAAGTATTTGAAAAGGTGGGACTATGATCTCACCTCGAGTGCACGAGTATAAAGGTACTTCACAAAGTAAACGTGTGCATGATAGTTGCTTAGCCTTGACCTAAACAAGTAAGTTGTATCAATTAACCGGTTACGACACAAGGTCGGGCGAAATGTGTTCAATTAGCCCTATGGCTCGTTACGACTCGAATATATAGCATGTGAGTCACGTTATCAAGTTTCATGCAAGAATCAAGTATAAAAGCACATTAAAATGATTGCATAAGTGTTTTGTTAAGTTTGACTAAAAGTCAAACTTGGTCAAAGTCAACAAAAAAGTCAACGGGGTCGGGTCGGGTCCCGAACTATTTTTCTGAGCTTAGAAATCATATATGAGCATGTTGGCCAAGTTTCATGTTGATCGGGGGTGCTTAGCATACTTAGAATTAAGCGAAAATTGACATTTTTGGGCAGTCTGCCTCAGATGCGCCGCATCTGGTTTCAGCAATTCTGGGGCAGTTTTCACTTATACGATTTCAACTTCAAACGATCATAACTTTTGATTCGTTAACATTCAAAACACGTATCTTATATCGTTGGAAAGGTAATTTAAAGAGGGATACAACTAAACACATTTTATGAATCAGTTCCATCATTAACAATAATGAAAACCTCAATAAATGATCGTTAAATGTTCAAAATCGAAGTTTCGAGTTCATAAAACGCATTTCTTGACTCGAGAATCCAATTTACACATACGATACGCCGTTTTGAAGGTAATGAAACATAAAATACAACTAAACACTTATCAACAATGTTTCATGGCATTCAAATCATCAAAAGTCCATTTTAAGAGCTATCAAACCCTAATCAAAACTCACAAAATCAATATTCATGTGTTTGAAGTTTTCTTAATCAACCTATACATCAAAACGAAGCTAGTGATACTAGTAACACGATTAAAACATGAACTTTAACATTTAAACAACATTAACTCATCCAAAATCAAAGATTAAGCACACCCATTTCAAGTTCATGCTAGTTACTCCAAAAACAACAAATCGAGCAAATCAAACATATATTCATGTTAGACTTGAGCCATAGACACTAACTAACACCATTTCAAGTTTATAAAACGAATTTGAAAAATCTAGAGTTTTAGAAACGTTACCCAAATGAGATGAAGTTGGTACCAAAATGTAGAGGATGAAGAGAGGATCACGAATATGTAATTTGTTTTGTGATGAACTTCCTTGATTGAATTTAGATGATAAATCTTTGATGTTGGGGTTTGAAAGAAAATATGGAAGTAGCAAGAATGAGGGAGGTGGAATGGATGGAGGAGAAGGCCACTTTGACTATTTGACCTAGTCAAATTTTTGCCCACTTGGCAAGTTTAGTCCCTCAAGTTTCAAAGCGGGTGCAGGAATTAACCGAGCGAATATTTTTAAAACGCTAGAGTAAACGAGTGATGTTTTAATTAAATAACGGGAATATTATGAACGTTAGTCAACGGAAAATATAAATTTAAATAACGAAAGATATTATTTAAAAAAAAAGACAGTGTTAAAAATAAATTTAACGGAAAAACGCGGGATGTTACACAATGCGGGTGAAGGAGGATGATATTCCAAAGACTGCTTTTAGGACGCGTTACGGTCATTACGAGTTTATGGTTATGCCATTTGGATTGACTAACGCACCAGCTGTGTTCATGGACCTCATGAACCGAGTGTGTGGGCCATAACTTGACAATTTTGTCATTGTTTTCATCGATGACATACTTATTTACTCGAAGAATGATCAAGAGCACGAAGAACACTTAAGAAAAGTGCTAGAGTTGTTAAGGAAAGAAAAACTGTATGCTAAGTTTTCAAACTGTGCATTTTGGTTGAAAGAAGTTCAATTCCTCGGTCACATAGTGAACAAAGAAGGTATTCAGGTGGATCCAGCAAAGATTGAAACCGTTGAAAAGTGGGAAACCCCGAAAACTCCAAAACACATACGCCAGTTTTTAGGACTAGCTGGTTACTACAAAAGGTTCATCCAAGACTTTTCTAGAATAGCAAAACTCTTGACTGCATTAACGCATAAAGGGAAGAAATTTGAATGGAAGGATGAACAAGAGAAAGCGTTTCAGTTATTGAAGAAAAAGTTAACTATTGTAGTGACCCGAACTTTTCCATGTTTATATATATTAATTGAGATTGATATTTACATGATTAAATGTTTCCAACATGTTAAGCAATCAAACTTGTTAAGACTTGATTAATTGAAATATGTTTCATATAGACAATTGACCACCCAAGTTGACCGGTGATTCACGAACGTTAAAACTTGTAAAAACTATATGATGACATATATATGGATATATATATATAGTTAACATGATACTATGATAAGTAAACATATCATTAAGTATATTAACAATGAACTACATATGTAAAAACAAGATTACTAACTTAATGATTTTAAAACGAGACATATATGTAACGATTATCGTTGTAAAGACATTTAATGTATATATATCATATTAAGAGATATTCATACATGATAATATAATAATTTAAAATCTCATTTGATATTATAAACATTAGATTAACAACATTTATCAAGATCGTTAACCTAAAGGTTTCAATATGTATTTATACATGTAGTGTTTTAATATGTATTTATACACTTTGATGACTTAACGACTCAGTTAAAATGTATATACATGTAGTGTTTTAATATGTATTTATACACTTTTGAAAGACTTCAATACACTTATCAAAATACTTCTACTTAACAAAAATGCTTACAATTACATCCTCGTTCAGTTTCACCAACAATTCTACTCGTATGCACCTGTATTCGTACTCGTACAATACACAGCTTTTAGATGTATGTACTATTGGTATATACACTCCAATGATCAGCTCTTAGCAGCCCATGTGAGTCACCTAACACATGTGGGAACCATCATTTGGCAACTAGCATGAAATATCTCATAAAATTACAAAAATATGTGTAATCATTCATGACTTATTTACATGAAAACAAAATTACATATCCTTTATATCTAATCCATACACCAACAACAAAAAACACCTATAAACACTTTCATTCTTCAATTTTCTTCATATAATTGATCTCTCTCAAGTTCTATCTTCAAGTTCTAAGTGTTCTTCATATATTCTACAAGTTCTAGTTACATAAAATCAAGAATACTTTCAAGTTTGCTAGCTCACTTCCAATCTTGTAAGGTGATCATCCAACCTCAAGAAATCTTTGTTTCTTACAGTAGGTTATCATTCTAATACAAGGTAATAATCATATTCAAACTTTGGTTCAATTTCTATAACTATAACAATCTTATTTCAAGTGATGATCTTACTTGAACTTGTTTTCGTGTCGTGATTCTGCTTCAAGAACTTCGAGCCATCCAAGGATCCGTTGAAGCTAGATCCATTTTTTTCTTTTCCAGTAGGTTTATCCAAGGAACTAAAGGTAGTAATGATATTCATAACATCATTCGATTCATACATATAAAGCTATCTTATTCGAAGGTTTAAACTTGTAATCACTAGAACATAGTTTAGTTAATTCTAAACTTGTTCGCAAACAAAAGTTAATCCTTCTAACTTGACTTTTAAAATCAACTAAACACATGTTCTATATCTATATGATATGCTAACTTAATGATTTAAAACCTGGAAACACGAAAAACACCGTAAAACCGGATTTACGCCGTCGTAGTAACACCGCGGGCTGTTTTGGGTTAGTTAATTAAAAACTATGATAAACTTTGATTTAAAAGTTGTTATTCTGAGAAAATGATTTTTATTATGAACATGAAACTATATCCAAAAATTATGGTTAAACTCAAAGTGGAAGTATGTTTTCTAAAATGGTCATCTAGACATCGTTCTTTCGAATGAAATGACTACCTTTACAAAAATGACTTGTAACTTATTTTTCCGACTATAAACCTATACTTTTTCTGTTTATATTCATAAAATAGAGTTCAATATGAAACCATAGCAATTTGATTCACTCAAAACGGATTTAAAATGAAGAAGTTATGGGTAAAACAAGATTGGATAATTTTTCTCGTTTTAGCTACGTGAAAATTGGTAACAAATCTATTCCAACCATAACTTAATCAACTTGTATTGTATATTATGTAATCTTGAGATACCATAGACACGTATACAATGTTTCGACCTATCATGTTGACACATCTATATATATTTCGGAACAACCATAGACACTCTATATGTGAATGTTGGAGTTAGCTATACATGGTTGAGGTTGATTCCAAAATATATATAGTTTGAGTTGTGATCAATACTGAGATACGTATACACTGGGTCGTGGATTGATTCAAGATAATATTTATCGATTTATTTCTGTACATCTAACTTTGGACAACTAGTTGTAGGTTACTAACGGGGACAGCTGACTTAATAAACTTAAAACATCAAAATATATTAAAAGTGTTGTAAATATATCTTGAACATACTTTGATATATATGTATATATTGTTATAGGTTCGTGAATCAACCAGTGGCCAAGTATTACTTCCCGACGAAGTAAAAATCTGTGAAAGTGAGTTATAGTCCCACTTTTGAAATCTAATATTTTTGGGATGAGAATACATGCAGGTTTTATAAATGATTTACAAAATAGACACAAGTACGTGAAACTACATTCTATGGTTGAATTATCGAAATCGAAAATGCCCCTTTTTATTAAGTCTGGTAATCTAAGAATTAGGGAACAGACACCCTAATTGACGCGAATCCTAAAGATAGATCTATTGGGCCTAACAAACCCCATCCAAAGTACCGGATACTTTAGTACTTCGAAATTTATATCATATCCGAAGGGTGTCCCGGAATGATGGGGATATTCTTATATATGCATCTTGTTAATGTCGGTTACCAGGTGTTCACCATATGAATGATTTTTATCTCTATGTATGGGATGTGTATTGAAATATGAAATCTTGTGGTCTATTATTATGATTTGATATATATAGGTTAAACCTAAACCTCACCAACATTTTTGTTGACGTTTTAAGCATGTTTATTCTCAAGTGATTATTAAGAGCTTCCGATGTCGCATACTTAAATAAGGACGAGATTTGGAGTCCATGCTTGTATGATATTGTGTAAAAACTGCATTCAAGAAACTTATTTTATTGTAACATATTTGTATTGTAAACCATTATGTAATGGTCGTGTGTAAACAGGATATTTTAGATTATCATTATTTGATAATCTACGTAAAGCTTTTTAAAACCTTTATCTATGAAATAAAGGTTATGGTTTGTTTTAAAAATGAATGCAGTCTTTGAAAAACGTCTCATATAGAGGTCAAAACCTCGCAACGAAATCAATTAATATGGAACGTTTTTAATCAATAAGAACGGGACATTTCAGTTGGTATCAGAGCGTTGGTCTTAGAGAACCAGAATTTTGCATTAGTGTGTCTTATCGAGTTTGTAAGGATGCATTAGTGAGTCTGGACTTCGACCGTGTTTACTTGAAAAATGATTGCTTAACAAATTTTGTTGGAAACTATATATTTTTAACATGTGAATATTATGTGATATATTAATCTCTTAACGCGTTTGATATTATGTGATAGATGTCTACCTCTAGAACAAGTCCCATTGACTCACCTAATAATAATGAAGAGTCAAATGTAAATTGGAATGATTCGTGGACTGATTCACAATTTCCCGAAGAGGAACCGGAAGAAGAGTCGGAACCAGAAGAAGAATCGGAACCGGAAGAAGAATCGGAACCGGATGAAGAAATAGAACCGGTGGGGGAAATAATAAAACGGTTAAGTAAAAGAAAATCCTCAACCAACCGACCAAGGTTAATTATGGTCAACGGTGTTTCCGCCAAGGAAGCAAAATATTGGGAGGATTACCAATTCTCCGATGAATCGAATTCCGACGAGAATTCCGATGATGTTATAGAAATTACCCCAACTGAATTTAAAAAGGCAAAAGAAAATAATAAGGGAAAGGGCATAAAAATAGAGAAATCTAATTCCAACCCCGATGAACTTTATATGTATCGTCAACCCCCGAAGTCCTTAAGTTGTAACAATGACCCGGGAACCTCTAAACCACCAGGTTTTTCTAAACCAATGTGGAAAACGACAGCTCGTATTAGGGGAACATCATATATCCCTAGAAACTTGGCAAAACGAACCAAAACCGAAGAAGAAGAAACAAGCGAGTCGGAATAAGATAGTTGTATTCGTGTGGTGTAATATATGTAATATAGTGTGCTTATGCTTTATGATATATGTAAAAATTGCTAGTATTAATAAGTATTTTTTTTATGAATCTAACTCTTGTCTATTTTACAGTATAAAAACACAAAATGGATAGACAACCCAATATTTTAAGAGACCTACCCGGAGACATGATTGATGAAATCTTGTCTAGAGTCGGTCAGAATTCTTCGGCACAACTATTTAAGGCGAGATCAGTTTGTAAGACATTCGAAGAACGTTCCAAGAATGCCTTGGTTTATAAAAGGCTTTCATTCGAAAGATGGGGGATATCACATTGGGAAATCCATAAGTTACGATGTGTTTACTTTGACGCATATATTGCGGGGAACCCAAATGCTATTTTACGCAATGGGTTAAGAAATTATTTTGACTCAATATATCCGAATATTGGACTTCGTGATTTAGAAAAAGCGGCTAACATGCAACATAAAGAAGCATGTTATGCTTACGGATTAATAATGTTCGCTTCTCACCAAAGTGAGAACAAGAACATTGGCCTACAACTATTAAACAAAACGTTCCCACAAGTGACGGAGTCGGTAATTGGGGTAAGAAATGAGGTTTTTAGATTGTTACGGGACTGTTAGACATTACGTAACCCTCGTCCCTTTGACGACGTTACAACACGCTGTCTTATCAACGGCCATAACGGTTATGTTCCACAAGACCAAGGCTGGGAAGTAATCCTAGTAAAACCAGAATGCATGACTTGTTTCTGGATGTATGAATTACGTGTCTTTATTGCCTTTGCTGAACGACTTGTGTACTAGCTAGAATTATCTTCACAACCATCTTGTATCAAATTTATTGTGTGCTATATTTCATGCTATATGTAAAATAAGCGGCATTGTAAGTTTGTAAAATATTGTGTAAAAGTTTGAACGCGAAATATTATTATAATCAGTTTTTCATATAGAATTGTAGTAGTTGAATTGTATATTAGCTACTAAGTATGAACTTAACGGGTAGGTACTACCCGAATTTAAACTTATAAAATGCTAATGTGAAGAAAAAGCTTTTATAAATGAGTTCATATTATGCTACGAAATACTATTAACTACTCTTAATATTCTATATGATTAACTTGTTCCATTTGACTATTTTGAAGGAAATGGCACCGACTACTCGACACACCGTGAATATGAATGAAGAGGAATTCCGTACTTTTCTAGCTTCAAACATAGCCGCAGTACAGACTGCGCTACATACTAACAATAACCTTGGATCTAGTAGTACAGGAAATCGTGTAGGATGCACCTACAAAGAATTCACTACCTGTAAACCTTTGGAATTTGATGGAACCGAAGGACCGATCGGATTGAAACGGTGGACCGAGAAGGTCGAATCAGTGTTTGCCATAAGTAAGTGTACTGAAGAGGACAAAGTAAAGTACGCTACGCATACCTTCACAGGTTCTGCGTTAACATGGTGGAATACCTATGTAGATCAAGTGGGACAAGACGATGCGTACGCACTACCATGGTCAGCATTCAAGCACTTGATGAACGAGAAGTACCGTCCCAGAACCGAGGTCAATAAGCTCAAGACAGAACTTAGAGGGTTACGAACCCAAGGATTTGATATTACCACGTACGAAAGACGATTCACAGAATTATGCCTATTGTGTCCGGGAGCATTCGAAGATGAGGAAGAGAAGATCGACGCGTTTGTGAAAGGATTACCGGAAAGAATCCAAGAAGATATAAGTTCACACGAGCCCGCCTCCATACAACAAGCATGTAGAATGGCTCACAAACTAGTGAACCAGATTGAAGAAAGAATTAAAGAACAGACTGCTGAAGAGGCCAATGTGAAGCAAGTCAAAAGAAAGTAGGAGGAAAACGGTGATAAGAATCACCAATATAACAACAACAGCAATTACAACAATAATTGCAACAATTATCCCAACAATCACAACATCAATCGCAACTACAACAAACGGCCCAACAACAACAACAACAACAGCAACTACAACAATCATCCCAACAACAATAATAACCGCAACAACAACAACAACAACAACCAGAAGCAGCTATGCCAAAGGTGTGAAAAGTATCACTCGGGGTTCTGCACCAAATTTTGCAATAAGTGTAAAAGAAATGGTCATAGCGCGGTGAAGTGTGAGGTCTACGGACCAGGGGTTAATAGAAAGAAAGGAACAAATGGTGTCGGAACGAGTAATGGTGGAGCAAGTAGTGTCGGAGCAAGTTATGCCAATGTAGTTTGTTATAAATGTGGAAAACCGGGCCACATTATTAGAAATTGCCCGAACCAGGAGAACACGAATGGACAAGGCCGCGGAAGAGTTTTCAATATTAATGCGGCAGAGGCACAGGAAGACCCGGAGCTTGTTACGGGTACGTTTCTTATTGACAATAAATCTGCTTACGTTTTATTTGATTCGGGTGCGGATAGAAGCTATATGGGTAGAGATTTTTGTGCTAAATTAAGTTGTCCATTGATGCCTTTGGATAGTAAATTTTTTCTCGAATTAGCAAATGGTAAATTAATTTCAGCAGATAATATATGTCGGAATCAAGAAATTAAACTGGGTAGCGAAACATTTAAGATTGACTTGATACCAATAGAGTTAGGGAGTTTTGATGTGATAATCTGTATGGACTGGTTGAAAGAAGTGAAAGCAGAGATCGTTTGTTACAAAAATGCAATTCGCATTATACGAGAAAAAGAAAAACCCTTAATGGTGTACGGAGAAAAGGGCAACACGAAGCTACATCTTATTAGTAATTTGAAGGCACAAAACTAATAAGAAAAGGTTGCTATGCTGTTCTAGCACACGTCGAGAAAGTACAAACTGAAGAAAAGATCATCAATGATGTTCCCATCGCAAAAGAATTTCCCGATGTATTTCTGAAAGAATTATCGGGATTACCCCCACATCGATCCGTTGAATTTCAAATAGATCTTGTACCAGGAGCTGCACCAATAGCTCGTGCTCCTTACAGACTCGCACCAAGCGAGATGAAAGAACTGCAAAGCCAATTACAAGAACTTTTAGAGCGTGGTTTCATTCGACCAAGCACATCACCGTGGGGAGCTCCTGTTTTGTTTGTCAAGAAGAAAGATGGTACATACAGGTTGTGTATCGACTACCGAGAGTTGAACAAACTTACCATCAAGAAACGCTACCCACTACCGAGAATCGACGACTTATTTGATCAACTACAAGGCTCGTCTGTTTATTCAAAGATTGACTTACGTTCCGGGTATCATCAAATGCGGGTGAAAGAAGATGATATTCCAAAGACTGCTTTCAGAACACGTTACGGTCATTACGAGTTTATGGTCATGCCGTTTGGTTTAACTAATGCACCAGCTGTGTTCATGGACCTTATGAACCGAGTGTGTGGACCATACCTTGACATGTTTGTCATTGTTTTCATTGATGACATACTTATTTACTCAAAGAATGACCAAGAACACGGTGAACATTTGAGAAAGGTGTTAGAAGTATTGAGGAAGGAAGAATTGTACGCTAAATTTTCAAAGTGTGCATTTTGGTTGGAAGAAGTTCAATTCCTCGGTCACATAGTGAACAAAAAAGGTATGAAGGTGGATCCGGCAAAGATAGAAACTGTTGAAAAGTGGGAAACCCCGAAAACTCCGAAACACATACGCCAGTTTTTAGGACTAGCTGGTTACTATAGAAGGTTCATCCAAGACTTTTCCAGAATAGCAAAACCCTTGACTGCATTAATGCATAAAGGGAAGAAATTTGAATGGAATGATGAACAAGAGAAAGCATTTCAGTTATTGAAGAAAAAGCTAACTACGACACCGATATTGTCATTGCCTGAAGGGAATGATGATTTTGTGATTTATTGTGACGCATCAAAGCAAGGTCTCGGTTGTGTATTAATGCAACGAACGAAGGTGATTGCTTATGCATCAAGACAATTGAAGATTCATGAACAAAATTATACGACGCATGATTTGGAATTAGGCGCGGTTGTTTTTGCATTAAAGACTTGGAGGCACTATTTATATGGGGTCAAAAGTATTATATGTACCGACCACAAAAGTCTGCAACACATATTTAATCAGAAACAACTGAATATGAGGCAGCGTAGGTGGATTGAATTATTGAATGATTACGACTTTGAGATTCGTTACCACCCGGGGAAGGCAAATGTGCTAGCCGATGCCTTGAGCAGGAAGGACAGAGAACCCATTCGAGTAAAATCTATGAATATAATGATTCATAATAACCTTACTACTCAAATAAAGGAGGCGCAACAAGGAGTTTTAAAAGAGGGAAATTTAAAGGATGAAATACCCAAAGGATCGGAGAAGCATCTTAATATTCGGGAAGACGGACAACGGTATAGGGCTGAAAGGATTTGGGTACCAAAATTTGGAGATATGAGAGAAATGGTACTTAGAGAAGCTCATAAAACCAGATACTCAATACATCCTGGAACGGGGAAGATGTACAAGGATCTCAAGAAACATTTTTGGTGGCCGGGTATGAAAGCCGATGTTGCTAAATACGTAGGAGAATGTTTGACGTGTTCTAAGGTCAAAGCTGAGCATCAGAAACCATCAGGTCTACTTCAACAACCCGAAATCCCGGAATGGAAATGGGAAAACATTACCATGGATTTCATCACTAAATTGCCAAGGACTGCAAGTGGTTTTGATACTATTTGGGTAATAGTTGATCGTCTCACCAAATCAGCACACTTCCTGCCAATAATAGAAGATGACAAGATGGAGAAGTTAGCACGACTGTATTTGAAGGAAGTCGTCTCCAGACATGGAATACCAATCTCTATTATCTCTGATAGGGATGGCAGATTTATTTCAAGATTCTGGCAGACATTACAGCAAGCATTAGGAACTCGTCTAGACATGAGTACTGCCTATCATCCACAAACTGATGGGCAGAGCGAAAGGACGATACAAACGCTTGAAGACATGCTACGAGCATGTGTTATTGATTTCGGAAACAGTTGGGATTGACATCTACCGTTAGCAGAATTTTCCTACAACAACAGCTACCATTCAAGCATTGAGATGGCGCCGTTTGAAACGAGACATATATGTAACGATTATCGTTGTAAAGACATTTAATGTATATATATCATATTAAGAGATATTCATACATGATAATATAATAATTTAAAATCTCATTTGATATTATAAACATTGGGTTAACAACATTTAACAAGATCGTTAACCTAAAGGTTTCAAAACAACACTTACATGTAACGACTAACGATGACTTAACGACTCAGTTAAAATGTATATACATGTAGTGTTTTAATATGTATTTATACACTTTTGAAAGACTTCAATACACTTATCAAAATACTTCTACTTAACAAAAATGCTTACAATTACATCCTCGTTCAGTTTCACCAACAATTCTACTCGTATGCACCCGTATTCGTACTCGTACAATACACAGCTTTTAGATGTATGTACTATTGGTATATACACTCCAATGATCAGCTCTTAGCAGTCCATGTGAGTCACCTAACACATGTGGGAACCATCATTTGGCAACTAGCATGAAATATCTCAAAAAATTACAAAAATATGAGTAATCAATCATGACTTATTTACATGAAAACAAAATTACATATCCTTTATATCTAATCCATACACCAACGACCAAAAACACCTACAAACACTTTCATTCTTCAATTTTCTTCATCTAATTGATCTCTCTCAAGTTCTATCTTCAAGTTCTAAGTGTTCTTCATATATTCTACAAGTTCTAGTTACATAAAATCAAGAATACTTTCAAGTTTGCTAGCTCACTTCCAATCTTGTAAGGTGATCATCCAACCTCAAGAAATCTTTGTTTCTTACAGTAGGTTATCATTCTAATACAAGGTAATAATCATATTAAAACTTTGGTTCAATTTCTATAACTATAACAATCTTATTTCAAGTGATGATCTTACTTGAACTTGTTTTCGTGTCGTGATTCTGCTTCAAGAACTTCGAGCCATCCAAGGATCCGTTGAAGCTAGATCGATTTTTCACTTTTCCAGTAGGTTTATCCAAGGAACTTAAGGTAGTAATGATATTCATAACATCATTCAATTCATACATATAAAGCTATCTTATTCGAAGGTTTAAACTTGTAATCACTAGAACATAGTTTAGTTAATTCTAAACTTGTTCGCAAACAAAAGTTAATCCTTCTAAATTGACTTTTAAAATCAACTAAACACATGTTCTATATCTATATGATATGCTAACTTAATGATTTAAAACCTGGAAACACGAAAAACACCGTAAAACCGAATTTACGCCGTCGTAGTAACACCGCGGGCTGTTTTGGGTTAGTCAATTAAAAACTATGATAAACTTTGATTTAAAAGTTGTTATTCTGAGAAAATGATTTTTATTATGAACATGAAACTATATCCAAAAATTATGGTTAAACTCAAAGTGGAAGTATGTTTTCTAAAATGGTCATCTAGACGTCGTTCTTTCGACTGAAATGACTACCTTTACAAAAATGACTTGTAACTTATTTTTCCGACTATAAACCTATACTTTTTCTGTTTAGATTCATAAAATAGAGTTCAATATGAAACCATAGCAATTTGATTCACTCAAAACGGATTTAAAATGAAGAAGTTATGGGTAAAACAAGATTGGATAATTTTTCTCGTTTTAGCTACGTGAAAATTGGTAACAAATCTATTCCAACCATAACTTAATCAACTTGTATTTTATATTATGTAATCTTGAGATACCATAGACACGTATACAATGTTTCGACCTATCATGTCGACACATCTATATATATTTCGGAACAACCATAGACACTCTATATGTGAATGTTGGAGTTAGCTATACATGGTCGAGGTTGATTCCAAAATATATATAGTTTGAGTTGTGATCAATACTGAGATACGTATACACTGGGTCGTGGATTGATTCAAGATAATATTTATCGATTTATTTTTGTACATCTAACTGTGGGCAACTAGTTGTAGGTTACTAACGAGGAGAGCTGACTTAATAAACTTAAAACATCAAAATATATTAAAAGTTTGTAAATATATCTTGAACATACTTTGATATTTATGTATATATTGTTATAGGTTCGTGAATCAACCAGTGGCCAAGTATTACTTCCCAACGAAGTAAAAATCTGTGAAAGTGAGTTATAGTCCCACTTTTGAAATCTAATATTTTTGGGATGAGAATACATGCAGGTTTTATAAATGATTTACAAAATAGACACAAGTACGTGAAACTACATTCTATGGTTGAATTATCGAAATCGAAAATGCCCCTTTTTATTAAGTCTGGTAATCTAAGAATTAGGGAACAGACACCCTAATTGACGCGAATCCTAAAGATAGATCTATTGGGCCTAACAAACCCCATCCAAAGTACCGGATGCTTTAGTACTTCGAAATTTATATCATATCCGAAGGGTGTCCCGGAATGATGGGGATATTTTTATATATACATCTTGTTAATGTCGGTTACCAGGTGTTCACCATATGAATGATTTTTATCTATATGTATGGGATGTGTATTGAAATATGAAATCTTGTGGTCTATTATTATGATTTGATATATATAGGTTAAACCTATAACTCACCAACATTTTTGTTGACGTTTTAAGCATGTTTATTCTCAGGTGATTATTAAGAGCTTCCGCTGTCGCATACTTAAATAAGGACGAGATTTGGAGTCCATGCTTGTATGATATTGTGTAAAAACTGCATTCAAGAAACTTATTTTATTGTAACATATTTGTATTGTAAACCATTATGTAATGGTCGTGTGTAAACAGGATATTTTAGATTATCATTATTTGATAATCTACGTAAAGCTTTTTAAAACCTTTATCTATGAAATAAAGGTTATGGTTTGTTTTAAAAATGAATGCAGTCTTTGAAAAATGTCTCATATAGAGGTCAAAACCTCGCAACGAAATCAATTAATATGGAACGTTTTTAATCAATAAGAACGGGACATTTCAACTATGGCACCTATATTGTCATTACCTGAAGGGAATGATGATTTTGTGATATACTGTGACGCCTCAAAGCAAGGTCTCGGTTGTGTATTAATGCAACGAATGAAAGTAATTGCTTATGCATCTAGACAATTGAAGATTCACGAAAAAAATTATACGACGCATGATTTGGAATTAGGCGAGGTTGTTTTTGCATTAAAGACTTGGAGGCACTACTTATATGGGGTCAAAAGTATTATATATACCGACCACAAAAGTCTTCAACACATATTTAATCAGAAACAACTGAATATGAGGCAGCATAGGTGGATTGAATTGTTGAATAATTATGACTTTGAGATTCGTTACCACCCGAGGAAGGCAAATGTGGTAGCCGACGCCTTGAGCAGGAAGGACAGAGAACCCATTCGAGTAAAATCTTTGAATATAATGATTCACAATAACCTTACTACTCAAATAAAGGAGGCGCAACAAAGAGTTTTAAAAGAGGGAAATTTAAAGGATGAAATACCCAAAGGATCGGAGAAGCATCTTAATATTCGGGAAGACGGAACCCGGTATAGGGCTGAAAGGATTTGGGTACCAAAATTTGGAGATATGAGAGAAATCGTACTTAGAGAAGCTCATAAAACCAGATACTCAATACATCCTGGAACGAGGAAGATGTACAAGGATCTCAAGAAGCATTTTTGGTGGCCGGGTATGATAGCCGATGCTGCTAAATACGTAGGAGAATGTTTGACGCGTTCTAAGGTCAAAGCTGAGCATCAGAAACCATCAGGTCTACTTCAACAACCCTAAATCCTGAAATGGAAATAGGAAAACATTACCATGGATTTCATCACTAAATTGCCAAGGACTGCAAGTGGTTTTGATACTATTTGGGTAATAGTTGATCGTCTCACCAAATCAGCACACTTCCTGCCAATAAGAGAAGATGACAAGATGGAGAAGTTCGCACGACTGTATTTGAAGGAAGTCATCTCCAGACATGGAATACCAATCTCTATTATCTCTGATAGGGATGGCAGATTTATTTCAAGATTTTGGCAGACATTACAGCAAGCATTAGGAACTCGTCTAGACATGAGTACTGCCTATCATCCACAAAATGATGGGCAGAGCGAAAGGACAATACAAACGCTTGAAGACATTATACGAGCATGTGTTATTGATTTCGGAAACAGTTGGGATCGACATCTACCGTTAGCAGAATTTTCCTACAACAACAGCTACCATTCAAGCATTGAGATGGCGCCGTTTGAAGCACTTTATGGTAGAAAGTGCAGGTCTCCGATTTGTTGGAGTGAAGTGGGGGACAGACAGATTACGGGTTCGGAAATAATACAAGAAACTACCGAGAAGATCATCCAAATTCAACAACGGTTGAAAACCGCCCAAAGTCGACAAAAGAGCTACGCTGACATTAAAAGAAAAGATATAGAATTTGAAATTGGAGAGATGGTCATGCTTAAAGTTGCACCTTGGAAAGGCGTTGTTCGATTTGGTAAATGAGGGAAATTAAATCCAAGGTATATTGGACCATTCAAGATTATTGATCGTGTCGGACCAGTAGCTTACCGACTTGAGTTACCTCAACAACTCGCGGCTGTACATAAAACTTTTCACGTCTCGAATTTGAAGAAATATTTTGCTAAAGAAGATCTCACTATACCGTTAGATGAAATCCAAATCAACGAAAAACTTCAATTCATCGAAGAACCCGTCGAAATAATGGATCGTGAGGTTAAAAGACTTAAGCAAAACAAGATACCAATTGTTAAGGTTCGATGGAATGCTCGTAGAGGACCCGAGTTTACCTGGGAATGAGAAGATCAGATGAAGAAGAAATACCCGCATTTATTTCCAGAAGATACGTCAACACCTCCAAATGCTTAAAATTTCGGGAGGAAATTTATTTAACGGGTAGGTACTGTAGTGACCCGAACTTTTCCATGTTTATATATATATTAAATGAAATTTTTATTTACATGATTAAGTGTTTCCAACATGTTAAGCAATCAAACTTGTTAAGACTTGATTAATTGAAATAGGTTTCATATAGACAATTGACCACCCAAGTTGAGCGGTGATTCATGAACGTCAAAACTTGTAAAAACTATATGATGACATATATATGGATATATATATAGTTAACATGATATTATGATAAGTAAACATATCATTAAGTATATTAACAATGAACTACATATGTAAAAACAAGACTACTAACTTAATGATTTTGAAACGAGACATATATGTAACGATTATCGTTGTAACGACATTTAATGTATATATATCATATTAAGAGATATTCATATATCATAATATCATGATAATATAATAATTTAAAATCTCATTTGATATTATAAATATTGGGTTAACAACATTTAACAAGATCGTTAACCTAAAGGTTTCAAAACAACACTTACATGTAATGACTAACGATGACTTAACGACTCGGTTAAAATGTATATACATGTAGTGTTTTAATATGTATTCATACACTTTTGAAAAACTTCAAGACACTTATCAAAATACTTTTACTTAACAAAAATGCTTATAATTACATCCTCGTTCAGTTTCATCAACAATTCTACTCGTATGCACCCGTATTCGTACTCGTACAATACACAGCTTTTAGATGTATGTACTATTGGTATATACACTCCAATTATTAGCTCTTAGCAGCCCATGTGAGTCACCTAACACATGTGGGAACCATCATTTGGCAACTAGCATGAAATATCTCATAAAATTACAAAAATATGAGTAATCATTCATGACTTATTTACATGAAAACAAAATTACATATCTTTTATATCTAATCCATACACCAAAGACCAAAAACACCTAAAAAAACTTTAATTCTTCAATTTTATTCATCTAATTGATCTCTCTCAAGTTCTATCTTCAAGCTCTAAGTGTTCTTCATAAATTCTACAAGTTCTAGTTTCATAAAATCAAGAATACTTCCAAGTTTGCTAGCTTACTTCCATCTTGTAGAGTGATTATCTAACCTCAAGAAATCTTTCTTATTTACAGTAATATATCTTTCTAATACAAGGTAATACTCATATTCAAACTTTGATTCAATTTCTATAACTATAACAATCTTATTTCGAGTGGAAATCTTACTTGAACTTGTTTTCGTGTCATGATTCTACTTCAAGAACTTTCAAGCCATCCAAGATCCTTTGAAGCTAGATCCATTTGTTTCTTTTCCAGTAGGTTTATCCACAAAACTTGAGGTATTAATGATGTTCATAACATCATTCGATTCATACATATAAAGCTATCTTATTCGAAGGTTTAAACATGAAATCACTAGAACATAGTTTAGTTAATTCAAAACTTGTTCACAAACAAAAGTTAATCCTTCTAACTTGACTTTTAAAATCAACTAAATACATGTTCTATATCTATATGATATGCTAACTTAATTATTTAAAATCTGGAAACACGAAAAACACCGTAAAACTGGACATACGCCGTCGTAGTAACACTGCGGGCTGTTTTGGGTTTGATAATTAAAAACTATGATAAACTTTGATTTAAAATTTGTTATTCTGGGAAAATAATTTTTCTTATGAACATGAAACTATATCCAAAAAACATGGTTAAACTCAAAGTGGAAGTATGTTTTTCAAAATGGTCATCAAGACGCCGTTCTTTCGACTGAAATGACTACCTCTTACAAAAATGACTTGTAACTTATATTTCTTACTATAAACCTATACTTTTTCTGTTTAGATTCATAAAATAGAGTTCAATATGAAACCATAGCAATTTGATTCACTCAAAACGGATTTAAAATGAAGAAGTTATGGGTAAAACAAGATTGGATATTTGTTTGATTTTTGTAGCTACGGGAAATATTAACAATTCTATACAAATCATATCCTAGCGAACTTATATTATATTATACATGTATTCTAATATATTATGTAATCTTGGGATACCATAGACACGTATGCAAATGTTTTGACATATCATATCGACCCATGTATATATATTATTTGGAACAACCATAAACACTCTATATGCAGTAATGTTGGAGTTAGCAATACAGGGTTGAGGTTAATTCCAAAAATATATATATCAATTTATTTATGTACATCTAACTGTGGACAACTAGTTGTAGGTTACTAATGAGGACAGCTGACTTAATAAACTTAAAACATCAAAATGTATTAAAAGTGTTGTAAATATATTTTGAACATACTTTGATATATATGTACATATTTGTTATAGGTTCGTGAATTGACCAGTGGCCAAGTCTTACTTCCCGACGAAGTAAAAATCTGTGAAAGTGAGTTATAGTCCCACTTTTAAAATCTAATTTTTTGGGATGAGAATACATGCAGTTTTATAAATGTTTTACGAAATAGACACAAGTAATTGAAACTACATTATATGGGTGAATGATCGAAGCCGAATATGCCCCTTTTGCTTGGTAGCCTAAGAATTAGTAAACCGATCTACTAATTGACGCGAATCCTAAAGATAGATCTATTGGGCCTAACGAACCCCATCCAAAGTACCGGATGCTTTAGTACTTCGAATTCATTTTTATCATGTCCGAAGGATTTCCCGGAATGATAGGGGATATTCTTATATGCATCTTGTTAATGTCGGTTACCAGGTGTTCACCATATGAATGAATTTTATCTCTATGTATGGGATGTATATTAAAATATGAAATCTTGTGGTCTATTATTATGATTTGTGTTAACACCTATTTCCTTATGAGGTAAGGCTTAGTGTGCCAACAAGATACTAGAAGTAATCTAGCTTTAGGAGGTCGGAGTGTTGCCGATTGATTTTTACCCTTAGGAAATAGTCCCTGCAGACCCGGTTCACAAGTGTAGAAACTTGCGGGGTGGCTTAATCAATCTGTCGTCCGTAGAGCGTAGAAATGCTAGCCGGATGACTTCTAGTGAGATAAAGTAGTGAGATAAAGAGAAATGAAGTCTCAGCTCTTAAAGTTGTCAGAATGTCTGAACTGTGTAAAATGACGACCCAAGGGGTCTATTTATAGTGTCAGATCCACCAGATTGCTTGGGGACACGTGTCAGATGATGATATGTTCTGTTATTCGTGATCCAAAATTTATGCTGAAGGTGGCGTTCTCCGGCCAGGGCTTACGAGCTAGGCGGCCTTCAGGGCTTACGCATGACGGAGCAGCCTGTACAGCGGAGAATGCTAGACGTATAACTCCACAAAACTGTTGTTTCCAGCCTTCCTGACGCTACTTTTATGCAACCATTATGCCTTTTATGTGTGTATACGATAGGATACACCATTAAGTCCCCTCAGTTTAATGACTTAAGCATTTGAAGAATGATTAAGTCGTTAAACTTTTGAAAAACGCATGCCAAACCAGCCTGTTCATTGCCCACTTGCATCGGGGAAAACATTTTAGGCATTAAATGCAGACGAGTTTTACTGGCGCTGTTATGATTAATTTTTTACGGCTGAGATCGTCCACACGCCTCCAGCTGTAAAAAGTGCTATTTCGTACCCTTCGTTTAAACTCACCCCTACACGTGTCTTAATCATGGCCATAAAAATTGCATCGATGAAATCCTATAAAAACCGTCATAACCCTGTTACCATCACTTTTTTACTTTTGCTAAGATCTAAAAAGCATATTTCTCCCCCAAATCTTCATCGCCTTCTTCAATCTTCAACTTTTTAAGGTTTACCGTCTTCCAAGGTCAGTACACTTCATCTTACTGCTATTTTCTTCTTGTTGATATCTTTTACTGTATTATCATGGCTTCTTCACGGAGTGCTGGCCAAGAGCACGCCAAGCCTTCTTCATCAACTACCGCTGACATTCCAGAAGTTAGCACGATGGCTTCATCATTAACCAGTGAATATTTAGATGGCTTTAAGATTGCCTTTCGCCATCTCAATCAATACAACCCTGTTCTTCCCACCATCGGACAAACTGCTGACAACCCTCCTGAGGGGAAAATTACTTTATACGCTTTACAAATTACCCACGGCAACCTCCGTGTTCCCCTTACTAACCTTCTTCTTCGCCTTCTTAGATATTATGGTGCATGTCTTAGTCAGATGCATCCCCATGGCCTTCAAAAAATCATCCTTTTTGAAATGTATTGCAATGCTATTAATATAAAGCCTCGCATTAATGTTTTTATCTCTTTATTTAGAATCCGCACAATTAGCGATTGCTGGCTTACTATTGATAGTAAGAAAAATAATCATTTTGTTGGTCTAAATAGAGTTTCAAACTTGAAGGACTGGAAAAGTCTATTTTTCTTTGTTGATGAAACTGTTATTCCGGAGGAATACTCCTTTGTCTGGGAGTGGGGTGCTATTGATACTGGCATAGGAAAGGGTGTTAAGATTTCTCCCACAGAACAGCGGATAGTAAATAGTTTGAAAGGACTCCGTCTTCCACCCAGATCATACAAAAGGTATGAGGGAATTCTTGTGCTGTGCAAAGTGAGCCAAGAATGGCCGAGCAATTCTGTGCCAGTACTTCGTGGGAAAAAACAGGGTAGGATGTGATATGATCATCCTATTATATATATATATATATATATATATATATATATATATATATATATATATAGATTTGTGTCTAATGTTTGTCATGTGTACTTATATTGCTATTCATGTGTAACTTTTGCAGGTAACTCCGTGATGCAGGTTCGCTCTGCTCTTTTATCCGCTGATCTTGATGATGATGTAGAGGTCACTGCTCGTGACAAAACTGCTGAAGAGCTAGAGGCGGAGAGAATTGCAGCTGAAACTAAAGCTGCTGCTGATACCGAAAAGGGGAAAGAAATTGCTGTGAGTAGCTCAGACAGCGAATCCGGGTCTGAACATACAGACACTGAGCGGACAACGGATGATACCACCACCACCGATCAGCAAACATCGGCATCAGTTAACATCACGGGTGAAACTAACACTACTCCTCCTCCAACCCAAAAGACAAGAAAGAAGAGCATAGGCTCTAAAAGGGCGAAGAGTACAGAGGAGGGTAATAAGCAGAAACGCAGGAGAAGTATGTTCATTCTGCTCTTTCTTGAAAATGCACATGTCTTTGCTTATAACTGTTATGTTTGTTCATAATGCTAATTTGTTTTTGTTAGTAATTTTAGCAGAGTCGGATGATAGCCAAGGGAAGGCTACGGAGGGCAGTGACCGGAGGCCGGAGGGGAATCTTGAAAGTGAAGGAGAGAAGGGGCTGAAAATGTCTGACCCAAACTTTGCTCCCTTCGATGAATCTGAATTTCATGAAGATAGGCCGAAAGGCAACTCTGCTTATGATTCTCCTCTTCCTAATATCAATAACCCTGCTGTCACCTCCTCCAATGTTCAAGAGCTAACTCTTCCTGCTCATGTGAGGGCTTTGCAGGCCATTATTGCAAACCCTGCCACTAAGGATAAAGAATTTGCAACTCTTCTTTAGGTATGAATGATAAGACCATCTACATGTATATGCTTGTAAGTTATTGATGTGAGTTGCCTGAATTTATTCATAAAATTTTGTTTTGTACAGGGTTGTGTTATCCCTGAGCTGAAACCCCAATTCACTGCTCTTCGTTCTGAGCAACTCAGGGAATCAACTATAGCAGCTCACGTACTGCTAACCAATCACCTGGACTCTGTGCTGCAACTGCAGGAGCATCAAGAGTCTATTCTTGCTTTAGCCCGTAAGGACATAACTGACGGTGCAAATGCTCGCAAAAGAGCTGCTGATGCTGAGCGTGCCTTAAGTGATGCACAGAAAATAATAAAGGCTAAAGAAGTTGAGCTAGAAAGTGCTCAAGATGTTTCTGCTGTTCTGCAAGGGGAAACGGATGCTGAGAAGAAGAGATTGGAAGAGGAACAGGTGAAAGTTGGTGAGCTGGAGAAATAGCTGAATGCAGAGAGAGAAAAGTCTGCTGAGCTTCTCGGTAGGGCAGAGAAAGGCGAGGGCAATTTTGCTGAGCTTAAGAAGGGTGTACCAGCTCTGATAGCTAAGGTGCTTGGATCCAATCTTGTAGGGAATCCCTACAATGATTATGTTGATGCTGTCTGAGCCCATGATATTGCTGATGTGACCGGCAAGCTGTTCAAACGCCTTGCTCCCAAACAAACCCCTTCTGCTGCTATTGCCAAACTTATTCCCCCTGGTACTCAAGAAAAAGTTGATGAGGCCAAGAACCAAATGATAAATTTGAAGATAAATGTTTTTGACGAAGTATGCAGCAAAGAAGATTCATCTCCTCAAGATGTGCTTAGCGTGCAGTTTGATTGATCTTTGTAAAAATATCAAACAATGTTTTGTAATAATTTTCCATCTGATTTTGACATTATATATATATATATATATATATATATATATATATATATATATATATATATATATATATATATATATATATATATATATATACTGACTTTATTGTGATGACTATGTGTGTTTACATGCTTGTTGCAAATATTTTGATGCTTAACACTTTAAAACCAATCGATTATGCACCTTTGCATAAAATTTTTATACACAATTGTGCAGTGTATAATTGAGCAAATCATTTTGAAAAGTGTATAAGGTAATTCATATGTAGACGCCTTATAGTATTAAGTTTTGCTAAATTAATATGATGTCTAAATTCTGTTAAACGCTTTCCGTCATAAAATTAATGAGGAAGAATAGAAAGTGTTTTAGAAGAATGATTACAAATCATTAAACTCTCCGTCTTACGCCTTCTGTCATAAAGTATATGAGGAAGAATTGAAAATGTTTTAGAAGAATGATTACAAATCAATAAACTCTCCGTCTTACGCCTTTCGTCATAAAGTATATGAGGAAGAATTGCTAATTATTTTGCCTTCATACATAAAATATAGAACTTCGTTCTGTGAAGTAAGTTTTTTATAATGTTTGTCATGACAAGTATCTGAGTTTTGTATCATGCCTCGGTGCGTTCTAGTAAAACTTAAATGTTTTCTAGCCGATCCCTTGTGCCTTTACTGGCCGGCACAAACGCTTCCGCCATCGGAGGTATTTAAAATACACTCCTTCTGTGGGCAGGTTATAAATGTAATGTTTTACATTTGTCACGGTCAACACTTTGTTTAAGAAAAATATATAATATTTTGTTCGGTACTGTGCAGTACATAAATGATTGATGACGAATTTAGGTGGATCAAGCCTAATTAGTACGCCATGAATGTTTAATGTATGCAATTGCTAACATATGCACTGTAAAATTAGCACAATGGCTCACAGTAAATTGATAAACACCGCTCTTCATTATAATGCGAAAATATGTTCTTCAAATGCCAAACATGTGTATTTTGGCATGAATACAACGATTGTAAAAGACAATGCCTTCATAAAAATGCTAAAAAACTGCTCTTGATAGTAAACTTCTGTTCTTGATAACATGCTAAGATTTGCTTCTTCATACGCCCAGCGCTATCCGGCCTACACACTTGATTATGGAATGAAAAACTCCTGAACTTCATCATCACTAAACAATCGATCATGCTTTCTCCAGTTTACGTTACCTTTTGGTAAGTTTATAAATGTGGATCTCTCCCTAGCCGGTGCCACATACTGTGAATGTATGGTGGCTACTCCGTTAGGAGTTGGGAACCTGATCTCTACATGAGATATCGATATTATTGCTCCGAATTTAGCCAACGCTGTCCTTCCAAAAAGGACGTTAAATCGAGAATTTCCATCTATGATTGTGAAATCAATTATTTCTGTTTTTAACAATGGGAATGTGCCCATAACAACTTATAAACGAATCTGCCCCATGGCATTTACCGGTGCTCCCGTTAATCCAGAAACTTTCAATCTCGTTTGCCTAGCTCTGTCTTGCACATGCCTTGGAAAAGTCTTCAAGCAATGCTAGTAAATGATGTCAGCTTCACTTCCCATATCTGTGTAGATACAATTGACAAACTTATTGGCTATCTCTGCTAAAATGATCACTGGCTGAACGGACAGCGCCCAATTCTGAATTGGCTGAAAGATGATTGGAGCATATCTCCAACTGTCCAAATTGCTGTTTGATGATTCACCTTCTGCATAATAACTGTCGTTGATCCAAACCATCCTAATTACAACTTCTGGAGTTGTCTCACGCTCTGTGACCCGGTCTCTGTACTGCGGTTGGTTCCGATTATCTCTTCCGCCATGCTGCTCTCTTATGTTCTCTCTACGGCGTCCTCTGTTACCATCATTCCTTTGCCACGCAAATTTCCTGCGAGGATCATTCCTCTTGTACTGTTTGCCAGGAAACAAATGATTCAATTCTCCTGCCTTGATTTTCGCTATGATTTCTCTCATCAAAGATTTGCAATTATCCGTATCATGGCCCCATGCCTCATGGAAATCGCACCACAACTCACTCTTTGGACCCTCCCTTTATTCCATAGGTGCTGGAACATTAAAAGTGGTCCGAATTGGTTCAGTGAAGAGGATCTCTTTAGGAGTTTTGGTAAGCGCCATAATCAACGGGTGAGTTTCTATTGGCTTTCTGTTGTGGTGAAAATCATTAGGGTGATTGTTTCCTCTCCATCCTCCATTTGAATTGTCATTCCTTCTCTGATTTCTGTCGAAATAACGTCCTCCGTTGTGCGGCTTGCTACTACTGCCAGTATCAAACTTGTTCAACCCACGCTCACCAGCTCGAACATGCCTCTGTGCAACCTCCAATGCTTGATGCAATGTTTTTGGAAAGTCATACCGTAATGCATGAACAAGTGCACTAAACCGTCGCTGGTCCAGACAGAAAATGAAGCCAGGCACAAGCTGTGATTCTGGACAATCAGGAATCTTCTGTGCTTCAAGTGTATAACGCTTCATAAAATTGCTCAAAGTTTTATTATGATGCATTGTGATCTCGTGTGCGTCAAGATGTGTCAGAGTACAGCTCCGTAGATTTTGGTATTGCATCACAAATTTTGCTCTCAAATCAAAAAAACTGGTAATACTCCTTGGCGGCAAACTAGCAAACCATTCGCGTGCCATTTTCTGCAATACCATAGGAAACATATGGCACGCAGTTTCATCCTCCCAATGCTGCAACCTCATAACACCTTTAAACATAGTCAGAAAATCTTCCGGATCTGTTGTGCCATCATAAACTCCAATTGCTGGTATAGCAAGATTTCTGGGCAATGGATAATTAGCAATTCGATCAATGAAACACTGTGTAGATTCTGCCATGGCCGGTGGCTTGGTGGCTTGCTCTCCAGTAATGAGGGCAAAGAAATTGTCCACGGCCACAGCACGGATGGCGGGCTGCGCTAAACGTTGCTTATATTTTGCTGGATCTGTCTGCTTAAGAATGTCATTCAAAAGCAACACTGCCTGCTTCTCTGACATGAAATCATCTTTGTCAGTTTCATCATCAGAGTCATTATTATCATAGCTCAGGTCGTTATCATCCCCAGAATCATCAATAAGACTGCCCACCTTGTCGAGTAGCCTAGATAACTTGTATTTTGATATAGATTGCCTTTCCATTATTTGCTTGTCTCTGCCATCCGCCATCCGTCGAAGAGGTATAAATGATGGACATCGCCGTGGTTGCATCAATGGTCGTCGTTCTGGATTAGTAACAAAATTTAAAAGTCTTTCTACACTTCTGGCTGTCGTTTCTTCGATTACTGGCCTTTTCTCCGAATTAGTTGCCAAATGTTTAAGCCTTTCTGCAGTTTCAGCAACTGTTTCTTCAATCGTACCATCTAGTGGATGAACGGATACATCTTCAACAGTTATCATGTCATCAGTTGATGTATTGTTGACTGCTTCAAGTACAAATGGAGCTTCAGTTGTTTTTGTTCCTTTTCCGTTTTGTGTGTTCTTTGCATTAGTGGATGGCGCCATTGTTAACACATATTTTCTTATGAGGTAAGGCTTAGTGTGCCAACAAGATACTAGAAGTAATCTAGCTTTAGGAGGGCGGAGTGTTGCCTATTGATTTTTACCCTCGGGAAATAATCCCTGCAGACCCGGTTCACAAGTGTAGAAACTTGTGGGGTGGCTTAATCAATCCGTCGTCCGTAGAGCGTAGAAATGCTAGCCGGATGACTTCTAGTGAGAGAAAGTAGAGAGAGAAAGTGAAATGAAGTCTCAGCTCTTAAAGTTGTCAGAATGTCTGAACTGTGTAAAATGACGACCCAAGGGGTCTATTTATAGTGTCAGATCCACTAGATTGCTTGGGGACACGTGTCAGATGATGATACATTCTGTTATTCGTGATCCGAAATTTATGCTGAAGGTGGCGTTCTCCGGCCAGGGCTTACGCGCTAGGCGGCCTTCAGGGCTTACGCATGACGGAGCAGCCTGTACAGCGGAGAACGCTAGACGTATAACTCCACAAAACTGTTGTTTCCAGCCTTCCTGACGCTACTTTTATGCAACCATTACGCCTTTTATGTGTGTATACGATAGGATACACCAATTTAATAATATATAGGTTAAACCTATAACTCACCCACATTTTTGTTGACATTTTAAGCATGTTTATTCTCAGGTGATTATTAAGAGCTTCCGTTGTTGCATACTAAAATAAGGACAAGATTTGGAGTCCATGCTTGTATGATATTATGTAAAAACTGCATTCAAGAAACTTATTTTTGATGTAATATATTCTTATTGTAAACCATTATGTAATGGTCGTGTGTAAACGGTATATTTTAGATTATCATTATTTGATAATCTACGTAATGCTTTTTAAACCTTTATCGATAAAATAAAGGTTATGGTTGTTTTAAAAATGAATGCAGTCTTTGAAAAACGTCTCATATAGAGGTCAAAACCTCGCGACGAAATCAATTAATATGGAACATTTATAATCAATATGAACGGAACATTTCTCGAATAACAGAACGCGGCATCATCTTACACGTATCCCCGAGCACTCCGGTGGATCTATCACTATAAATAGACCCCTTGGGTCATCATTTTTCACATTCAGACACTCTGATAGTTTGTGACCAGAGATTTCACCTTTCTCTCTCACACAGTATCTTCTCTCACTAGAAGTCATCCGGCTAGTAGCTCAACGCTCAGCGGACAAAGATTGATTAAGCCACCCCATAGATTTCTATATCTGTGATCCGGGTCTGTAGGGATTATTTCCCGAGGGTAAACATCAATCGGCAACATTCCTCCACTTTTAGCTAGATACTTCTAGTATTATGCTGATACACTAAGCCTTACCTCATAAGGAAATAGGTATCAACAAATTCTAAGGAAACAATCAAACAAGAACATGGAATATAATAGAATCCTACACTTGGACGCAGTTTAATAAGTCTAAAAGGTCCTTAGAGGTCTCTCAGGAACAGTTACTAGGTATACTAAATCTTTCTCGTCTCAATTCCTAGGTTTCGTGTCTCAAAACCGCAAAAGTTGCCTCTAGGGAACTCCAACCATGCTGAGTTCATATATACAGTGGCAGGAACAAAATTTTTTTCATCGGGGATGAAATTTTTTTAAAAGCGTAGCAACCTTTTTTGGGCAAAATATGGAGGTTTTGGGCAAAAATATGGTGGCCTTTTGGGTAACATGTGAAGGTTTTTGGATAAATATGAAGGTTTTGGGGCAAAATATAAAGTTTTTGTAGCCAAATATGGAGACTTTGAGGCAAAAAAAAATCAACTACGTGAAAATACGAAATATGATAAAAATTTTACACTAAAAATTGTAAATCGACTGGGGGCGGGTGCCCCCTCTGCCCTCAAATATTTTCGCCACTTCATAGATGATTCAAGTACAGTATAATTAATTGAGGGTCTTAGGTCCTATGAAGTAGCTAGTTTCATAAAGTTAGGCAAGTCTCGACCATAACCTAGGTTGGATAGTCCTTAAAATCTAGCATACAAACCTATCAGGGTCACCATTTCATCATAACAACAACAACTGTACCAAGTATTACATAACTACGCTAACATGAACGTCTATTATAGCAACATATGAAGATCCTAAGCTAGCATGGTAATTAGGGCACACATTTTAAACATAGATAATTGAAAGACATGTTTAATTAAAAAGGTGTGTAAATAGATTTAAACCTGAAAGTGCGTCGCTACAGAAATTCGCCCCTTTATCGCAAGGTCTCAAAGTGTTCCTCCAAAGATTACAAACTAAAATCTAAGCTAAATATGAGTAGTGTGATTTGTGAAGTATTTTTTGGATGATTACAAACGAGGATTTCAAACCCTTTATATAAGAAAATCTGGGACTGGCAAGCCGTGTACACATGCCGTGTATATTGAGCAAGCCGTGTACATTTCCCGTGTGTGAAAGCCACGTGTACTCAAACGCTGGGCAAACTGTGCAGATGACACGTGCATATTGGGCAAGCGGTGTGTTCCACCCGTGCACTCTAGAAAGCTGGGTAGCTCGTGTGTGGCAGTCCGGTGATCTGGGTAACCCGTGTACACGGCCCATGTGGCCTGGATTTTGATTTCTCTGAATCAATTTCTGGGTCACAACTTGATTACCGGGATCGTAACTTGGTTTTCACTATTTTCGCTCTAGATTCTTCATTATAAGTCATTTTTCTTCCATTCTTCTTGCATCACCTTTGTAATCACTTGATCTACAAAATAAAGTGAATAAATGCTAAAATATTTGATAAAGTTGATAAGTTCACTATTTTTGAAATGCCCCGTTCATATCGATTATAAACATTACATAATAATTGATTTCATTGTGAGGTATCTGACGTCTATATGATACATTTTACAAACATTGCATTCGTTTTTAAAAGACAAACTTTCATTACATTGAAAGTTGACGACATGCATACCATTTCATAATAATAATCTTGTTGAAATCAACGACTCGAATGCAACGTCTTTTGAAATATGCCATGAATGACTCCAAGTACTATCTCTAAAATGAGTGAATGCACAGTGGAAGATTTCTTTTATACCTGAAAATAAACATGCTTAAAGGTGTCAACCAAAAGGTTGGTGAGTTCATAGGATTATCATAAACAATAATTTCAATAATTTCAGTAGACCACAAGATTTCATTTTTATAAATAATCATACACTCGTAAGTGTATAAAAATCATTCGTATGATGAACACCTGGTAACCGACATTAAATTTAATGCATATAGAATATCCCCCGCATACTTGCAAGTATGCCGTATACTGGCAATCGCAATCACCATTTAAATCGAAGTACTAAAGCAGTTCAAATTCTCTGACTGGGGCTGGTCAGTGCCCGTAGATATACCTTTAGGATTCGCGTCAATTAAGGGCCTTTTTCCTAATTCTTAGGTTACCAAGTTAAAGGGGAAATATTCGGTATAGTAATCCAACCATAGAATGTAGTTTCAAGTACTTGTGTCTATTTCGTCAAACATTTATAAAATCAGCGCATGTATTCTCAGTCCCAAAAATATATATTGCAAAAGCATTTAAAAAGGGAGCAAATGAAACTCACAATACAATATTTTGTAGTAAAAATATTCGTACGACGAAACTGAACAATGCAAGGTTGGCCTTGGATTCACGAACCTATATCATTTGTATATATATTAAAACGTATAATCGTAATCGAACAAAATTATAAATTATTATTAGTGATATAAATTTTATATCAATAACTTATATATTTCATTATATATTCATTTTATATATTTTAAATAATTAAAATATTAATATATTTAAATTATGTATATTAAATATATTTTCATATAGATAATCTTTTGTTTGCAAAATAATAGTTGTAATAATATTCGAATAAGGATAATGATAATAATAATAATTTTAATACTAATAAAATTAATAATGATAGTGATAATAATAGTTTTAATAAAAATGATAGATTTAAAGAAATGATACTTTTATTAATAATTATAATAATCTTTAATAATAACAGTACTGTTAATGATAATCATATTAATAATAATGATAATATTAATAATAATACTTATGTCAATAATAATAATACTAATACTCATAAAATAATTCTAATACTAATATTTATGAAGATAATAAAAAATTGTATTATTTTCATAATAATAATAATAATAATCATCATCATAATCATAGTGATGATAATAGTACTTAAATGATAAAATTAATAATAATAAATACATTAATAGTACTTATAATAATAATAATAATGGTTATAATAATAATAATAATAATAATAATAATAATAATAATAATAATAATAATAATAATAATAATAATAATAGTAATAATAATAATAGTAATAATAATAATAATAATAATAGTAATAATAATAATAACAATTATAATAATAATAATAATAATAATAATAATAATAATAATAATAATAATAATAATAATAATAATAATAATAATAATAATAATAATAATAATAATAATAATAGTAATAATAATAATAGTAATAATAATAATAATAATAATAGTAATAATAATAATAACAATTATAATAATAATAATAATAATAATAATAATAATAATAATAATAATAATAATAATAATAATAATAATAAATAGAACTACCTTTCAAGTTTTTAAAAAAAATTTTTGCCTCAGACCGGGCTCGAACCCTCGACCTCTCGCTAACCCAAACTAACCCTTAACCATTGAGCTGCTGCCCATTTTTCTGATTGATACCATATTCCAAAATATATAACCCGTATTCTATTTCTCCCTTCTTCTTCTTCACTCAAGATCAATTCTACCAGAGTAACCAAATTAAATCATAACATCAATTATTTGATCGGTTTAGGACTTTAACATGATATAGATACGACCTGATTACGAGTGAATTGGGATTCAACAGAACATAAAAAAAATTAAAACGGGAGCTGTTTAGTTCGCGAAGAGTGCAAATGAAGTCCAACATTGATTTTGAAATCTAGACGTTTTTGGCTTGCAATTTCTTCATGAAATAGTTTTCAAATCATACCTAGAAACTTTCCAAATCATCAATTTAACTTGTAACCTCAAAACCAAACCGAATTTCATGAAGAACGGGCAGTTTGACTTTTTTGAATTAAACGTTTGACTCGAAAATTAAGATTCAATATGAGGAATTGGAAGTTGAAACGTTTCAGATAGTTTTAATAGAAGATTCCTAACACTTCTTCATTATTACTTTTTGAAAAATCATTCGAATTCGAGCTAGTGTTTATCACAGTCAAGAACACTTTCAACTCTAACATCAAACTCGGATTTTAGGACGTTTTAGATCATGATTTATAAATGAAATATGTTCTAAATCGTTCCTAGAAACTTTCTGGATTATCAATTAAACTTAAAACATAAGCACAAGTTTGAATTTTACCATGAACAATTAAGTTAACTTTTTGAGATTAAACTTTGACTCCAAAATTTGAATTCGATAGGAAGAATTGGAAGATGAGAATTTTCAAATAGATTAAATAAAGGAATCCTAACAAGACTACACTTATAGATTTTGAAGTTTCATTTGAAATCGAGCTGTTGGTAAAATTGCATCAAGAACAGAGGTATTATGTTTCTTTCTTACTTCTGTTAATTTAATTGACTTAAACATGTACTAGTTGATATAATTGATACTGAGGATAGAGAATTGATTAACTTTCTCCATATCATTGAGGAATTTGATTGTTTTATAGCAAATGGAGTCGACAGGAGGAATCAATTAGGAAGGAAAAAAATAAAATCTTGAAGGGAGTTGTAACTGATTTGTACGATCTTGATTTGGATACCTCATAATATTAGACAGGAAATAAAAATGGATACAGTTTGATGGTGATACGAAACAGAATTTGGATTTTATATCCTATTTAATTTATATATAATTAATTTTAATAATTAGTAATTATAAATATATTAATAATTAATAATGTTAATATTATTAAAATACTAATAATAATAGAAATAATAATAATAATAATAATAATAATAATAATAATAATAATAATAATAATAATAATAATACTAATAATAATAATAAAAATAATTATATTAGTAATAATAATACTAATATTATTAATAATAATTAATGAAACTTATACTAATAATTATGATAATAATAATAACATTAATAATAATAATAATAGTAATTCTTAATCATAATGGTAATAATAATATCTAATAATAATATTAATCTGAATAACTAAAATTATAACTTTACTACTAGTTATAAAAATAATGATAATGATAACAATACTATATTATTAATGATAATAATACTAATACTAATTATAATATTATTAATGTTATTCATGATAATAATGATATTAGTCATAATAATACTATAACAGTTTATATATATCAAATTTCATATCTATAGATAATATTATTAATACTGATATTTATTTTAATAATAATAATGAAAGTAATTATATTATTATAATAACTATATTTTAACTTGCTTTATCATTTAATTATTAATATTATATTTTATATGATAACATATGCTGAATATTTAATATTTATACATATCATATATATTATCATATAATTATATTTATATTTATTAATAAGAACCATATATATTTATTGTTTTTAATAATACTTAATTATTCTGTTTATTATTTTACATTTTTAATTCAAGTGATTAAAGTGTATTTTATTAACTCAAAATATTATATATATATATATATATATATATATATATATATATATATATATATATATCATCGTAAATAGTCAAAGGTTAACTGAATCCATGTAAACAGTTCAAAAACTTTGAGACTCAACATTGCAGACTTTGCTTATCGTGTCGAAATCACCTTAAGATTAAGTTTAAATTTGGTCGGAAATCTCCGGGTCGTCACAGTACCTACCCATTAAAGAAATTTTGTCCCGAAATTTGAGTGGGGTCGTCATAGCTGACAATAAATATGTTTTCCTGACTCATACGAGTTGGAAATTAGATTTTTATCATCAGTAAGTAATATGAATAAAACAATTCATTTATGTGAAGAGTACGAGTGAAGCTATCACAAAAGAGTGAAATAAGTAAATGAAGGTTCGTCTTAACTGGTGACGTAGTCATGGCTGATTTCCAAAATTCAAGGAATTTAGAGAAAATCTTCGTAATAAAATTTGGTTCTTCGATAATTAAGGAAATTAGGATCCTCTTTGGTTAAATGTGATAATCTATTTTGATTGCTTTGTCGGATATTTCACTATAAATCTACCTCCTTCGTTTCCTTATGTCCACACCTCCCACCTTCTATACTTTCTTCCTTAATTCCTACTTTCAAAACATTCGTCAATATGCTCCATCCCGTTCTAATTCTTGATATATTCTTGACTATCACATCTGTTATTCTTCTTTTTTATCTATCACCGGAGGAATCTGTTTACTTATACTATTACCTTGGGGTTATAGTGTTCTTAATTTTCCCGTGCCTTTACGTTGCAATACATATTGATATACACGGTTTGTAATTTATGTGTTGTTGTCGGACTTTATATTTTTCCTTATATTTCGGAGCTCCATGCTTTTGTTTTCTATTCTCTATTTTAAGTAAAGTGAGTAATGGTCCAGAATTCGTAGGTATGGAGTTTCGGATGAACATGACTAATGTTCTATGAGAGAATTTGTAATAACATGATCTTGATTAGTCAAATTACCAAAATTCAAGGGAAAGATATAACTATCAAGAAATTATGTTCTTGATATGTTTGGAGATTAGGTAGAATGTAAGAGTCGTGTAAATGGCACATGATGACGTTATGGTCTGTGAATCATCACGTTCCATTAAAATCTCAGTATGACTTACTGTAATATAATCACGTTGATCAAGTGTCATTATATTATGCTAACTCATGCTTCAGTTTCCAACATTACTTCAAAAACATTAAATTTTAAATTCGAATTTTTCAGAATTTAGAAACTAAAATAGTTTCTTTTCTGATGTATCACTGATATCGCGAAGAGATAATTGATTTCAGATAAGAATAGTTATGAAAATATCTTCAGAAATATCGAGGATATTTATAATGAAAGATACGATGATATCTTAAAATATCTAAGATTAGAGGATGATGAAGAATATTGTCTGCAAGGATTGAGAGTCAGGAGCAAGGTATTGGTTAATGACTTCAGCAGACACTGAATCATTTGGATTCTTTGAAGGAAGATTTAATCTTTGTGATTTATCCACAGTCTCCCTCTGATAGAATTCAACATTTTAACAAGTCCTTAATGCAAACATATTCATGAAACCAATTCATTTAGAGTTAATATAAGCGGAAGCATGATATTAAGAACGCATGTTAATATGTTAAACCACTTTAGATGAATTCCATATAGTTATCAAGTTATGAAATAATGCTTACATATATAATAAGTAAAAGAAGATTATTACCTCCTCAAGTTAATTGAGGGTGATATTGAAGAACAAAAAAAATGATAGAACCTCAAGCTATTGTGTACTAACACCACCCTTAAACTTGTTAGGAATTAAGACCATTAATCACCTTTGAACAAGCTCAAAACCCTTTGCTCTTACACCCAATTTTCTGGACAGCAGCAAGTTGAGAAGATGATGAGAATGCAAGCCTCAAAAGCATGAAACCTCAAGAGATTATACCCTAAACTTGATACCAACACCTAGTACTTTTTTTAGGATTAATTGACACTTGAAATCTTGCTTACAAAAAAAAGGAAATGACTTGCTTTTGATCCTTAAAGGCCACGGCCAGAAGGCAGCTGCAGTAGGCAGTTTTTTTGCAATAAAACTTGATATGTTTTTATGTACTTGGTAGCTTTTGGTCAAGGAACATGTTTATAGATACTTGGAAAAGTATGGGCAACTCAAGAAGGAATCTCAACATGTGTCTTTAGCTTCCAATGCCACTACCAAAGTCATGTTATAATATACTTTTAAAAAACTGAATATATATAAAATCAGTTTTTATAAAACATGATTTTATAAAACATATTTTATAAACTTGTATATTATTTGTTATGTATACTTTATAAAACCAATTTTATAAAATGTAACATAACTTAATAAATTATTTAACCTATAAATAATTAAATACTTGTTATATAAGTTATTCCATAACTTATATAAACATATCAAGTAATATAATTTAAGAAACCTTTTCCTTAAATTCAAGTGTCACGTATTTAATCAATGATCCAATCGTTAAGATCAAATACAAATAAGGTGTCGGTAAGTTTGTTATTGGGTATGACCCGACTTAGATCATAACATATTAGCCACATTAATTTAATATGTCTCTCGGGCATACGAAAAACCTTCAATCTCCCACTTGCACGAGAAACATAAGAAATTAATGCAAGTGACGGATAGCTCCTAACGACCGTCCATCACCCCCAATATGTTATGACTTAGTGCCATTCAATAACATCAGCCCTTTCGAGTTCCCATCTCGAATATGAATAGGTGAATCTTTCATCACATTCGTTTGTCCTAGATGTCATGTTAAATCCAAGAGACACAGAGTGATCACTCTCTTCTAGATTTAACTTTATAAGGCCTTAAACATCTGACTCTCAACGAATAAGAGGGACAAATTCCATATTGACTACATATGTCCTAAATATATACCTTGCATTATACCTGAGCTCTTCCTTATGAAATACCATATTTCAGAATAACGAAGGAAAGAATCAATTCACGGTACATGGTAAATACCCGAACCAAATATGTATCTCAGGTCAGAGGATACAATGATATTTGCCTTTACTCAAGATTACATGTGATCAACCACAAAGGCTCCATTTAGTAAATCTTGAGGGCGGGTCTTCCAATATTTGTATCCCACAAATATCTATGAACCTTGATAGCAACCTTGCCCCACATTTAGTCTGTGAATGTATACCAATCCAAGTTCATAATAGTCTAAAACTCACACTTGTTCCCACAAATGTAATCAACTACGGAATTTAGAATAATTACTTATTCATGGATAAAATATGCAAAATAGGAACATGACTCAAAATAAATTAATACCATAATTATATTAATGAGTTTGAACAAATTTCGTTCCGATACAATACTTAAACAGATCATGACCAATCACTAGAATGTCGAAGCCCTAATGTACAAACATGTCCTGCATGTTTTTCTCCATGTAAGAGCTTCGTGAGAGGATCCGCTATATTAAGATCTGTGTGAACTTTGCGGATACATATCTTTCCCTTTTCAACTTCATCCCTTATGTAGTTGAATCTCCGCTCAATGTGATGGGTCTTTTGGTGAGCAAGAGGTTCCTTGATTTGAGCAATCGCACCCTCGTTGTCACAAAAGATCTCAAGAGGGTCCTGAATGGAAGGGACTACTCCTAAGTCATAGATGAATTTCTTCATCCATGCAGCTTCCCGAGCTGCCAATGAGGCAGCAATGTACTCTGACTCTGTAGCGGATAATGCAACAACATCCTGTTTTGAACTCTTCTAAGAGATCGCACCTCTATTTAATGTGAAGACATAACCGGACTGTGATCGAGAATCATCTCGATCAGTTTGGAAACTCGCGTCTACGTAACCTTTTACAGCGAGTTCCTCCTCACCAGATCCATATATTAGAAACATATCCTTAGTCCTCCTAAGGTATTTCAATATACTTTTAACCGCAATCCAATGACTGTTTCCTGGGTTATTCTGGTATCTACTTGTCAAGCTTAGGGTGCATGACACATCTGGTCTAGTGCATATCATTGCATACATGATTGACCCAATAGCAGATGCATACGGGACTCTCTTCATTCTCTCTTGTTCATCTTTCGTGGTCGGACACTGAGATGAACTGAGAAGCGTTCCTCTTTGAATAGGTACCAAACCACTCTTAGAGTTCTCCATATTGAACCTTTTCAAGACCTTTTCAATGTATGCACTTTGATTCAAACCTATCAGTTTCTTAGATCTATTCCTGTAGATCTCAATCCCCAAAATGTATTGTGCTTCTCCAAGATCCTTAATGGAGAAGCATTTACTTAGCCAAGTTTTAACTCCTTGCATTGCCGGAATATCATTTCCAAATAACAATATATCATCCACATATAGTACAAGGAATATGATAGTGCTCCCACTAGCTTTCTTGTATACACAAGCTTCATCACCATTTTTGATGAAGCCAAATTTCTCAGCTTCCTCATTAAAATGATGATTCCACATTCTAGATGCTTGTTTCAATCCGTAGATTGACTTCTTTAACTTGTATACCTTTTTAGGATATTTCGGATCAACAAAACCTTCAGGCTGAACCATATAGACATCTTCCACAAGATATCCATTTAGGAAAGCGGTCTTGACATCCATTTGCCATATTTCATAATCATAATGAGCGGCAATGGCAAATAATATCCTAATAGACTTTAGCATTACCACAGGCGAAAATGTTTCATCATTGTCAACCCCTTGAGTTTGAGTGAAACCTTTTGCTACAAGTCTAGCTTTATATGTATCCAAGTTTCCATGTATGTCGGTTTTCATTTTGAAAAGCCATTTACAATCAACTAGCCTAGAGCCAGCAGGTTGTGCAACAAGTTCCCAAACTTGGTTGTCATACATGGATTGCATCTCAGCGTTCATGGCTTCCTGCCATTTATCCTTATCAATCCTTGATAAAGCATCTTGGTAGCTTCCTGGTTCATCCAAATCAACCATATAGCAACCATCTATGAGAAACCCATATCTCTCAGGAGGATTACTAATCCTACCAGTTCTGCGAATGTCTTGTGTATTTTGATCATCCATTTGATCATTCTCAACATTTTCATGTTGAGTGCTAGTGTCAACCAATTGTGTATCATCTACTTGATCTTGAATCTCTTCAAGATTTATTTTCCTTTCACTTTCGCCTTCCATTAAGAACTTAGTTTCAAGGAATTCTGCCTTCCGAGCAACAAATACATTCTGCTCGGAAGGATCATAGAAATAATATCCCATATTATCCTTGGGATATCCTATGAAGATACACTTCGTGGATCGAGCATTCAACTTATTAGGGACGTAACGCTTAGGATAAGCTTCACATCCCCATACCTTTAAGTATGATAGAGATGGAGGTTTTCCAAACCACATCTCATGAGGAGTTCATTCCACTTTCTTGGTTGGGGCCATATTTAAAATACGAGCCGCGGAGCATAGACAATAACCCCAAAATGATAGAGATAACGAGCTTCTAGCCATCATAGATCGAACCATATCCATTAGGGTTCGGTTCCTCCTCTCGAAAACTCCATTTAGCTGGGGTGTTCCAGGAGGAGTGAGTTGCGAGATAATCCCACAACTTCTAAGATGATCTTGGAAAGCATCGCTTAGGTATTCACCTCCTCTATCGGTACGAAGTACCTTGATTGTCTTATTGAGTTGATTTTGCACTTCGTTTTGATACTCTTTGAATGCTTCAAAAGTTTCGTCCTTATGTCTTAATAAGTAGACATATCCAAAACGACTAAAGTCATCAATGAAAGTAACGAAGTATCTTTCACCATTCCTAGCCATGGGCTTAAATGGTCCACATACATCCGAATGTATTAGTCCCAATAAGTCCTTAGCCCTTTCATAGGTCCCTTTGAAAGGTGCTTTAGTCATTTTGCCTTGTAAACAAGATTCACATACATCAAACGAGTCTAGTTCATTTGATTTCAAAAGGCCATTCTTTTGAAGTGTATGCATTCGATTCTTGTTTATGTGACCAAGGCGACAATGCCATAAGTAGGAATCACTCAAATCCCTTTTGATTTTCTTGGTGTTTGCATGGAACATTGAGCCATTGTACGATGTGTCATCATGAACCAATTCATAAATACCATTCGAAGGCGAAGCTTTAAAATAGAACACATTATCTAAAGAAACATGGATATCATCATTAACGAAATTAAGATTAAAACCATATTGTTTCAAACGGGATACAGAAATAATGTTTCGTGATAAATCGGGTGCATACAAAACATTATTCAAAACAAGCTCCAAACCACTTGGTAGCATCAAAACAAAGTCTCCTTGAGCTTTCACTTGCACCCTTGCTCCATTTCCCATGAAGAGACTTGTTGTTCCCGCATCTTGATCACTTCTTTTGAACCCCTGCAAAGAATTGCAAATATGAGTTCCACATCCTATGTCTAATACCCATGTATTAGAAGAAGTAATACTAAGCTCAATGTATACCATATATACATTACCTGAGGTTTGCCCTGCATCCCTCTTTTCCTTCAACTCCTTAAGGTAGACTGGGCAGTTTCGTTTCCAGTGACCCATTTCACCGCAACCGAAGCACGGATCTTCCTTGGGGTTAGCTTTACTGGCAACCTTTTGCTTCTTGTTATTGTTGGTTGGGGTAACCATCTTTCCTTTTCCCTTCCCCTTGCCTTGGTAGGTGGGTCCTTTCCTCTTAGCTGCCTTCGGGTTAGAAGTGTTATTGTTTTTGGACCCGCCTTCATTGATCATAAACATGGGTGAAGCCCATTTACCCATGCTCACTTCGGTCATCTTAAGCATGGTATGTAATTCGCCAATGCTCTTATCCCATCCATTCATGTTATAATTTAACACGAATGTGTCAAACCTCTTTGACAATGAGTTAAGTATAAGGTCCGTAGCTAATTCATTAGACACGTTGCAATTTAGACGGTTTGCTCGATCAATCAGGCTTTTCATCTTAAGGACATAAGATGAAACGGATTGGGTGTCGTCCATCCAACATGCATGAAGCGCTCAGACCGTTTCAAAGCGCTCGACACGAGCTTGTTGAAGAAACATCTCCTTCAACTGTGTGATCATGTCATATGCACTATGATGCTCAAAATCCTTTTGGAGTTCGGGTATCATAGTCCCAAGCATGAGGCAAGAAACTTGCAATGAATCGGTGCAATATTTCTCCCAATAAGCCATGCCTTCCGTATCATCCTCGTCCGGTTGATCGGGAATGGGGTCTTCCAACACATACACCCTATCCTCTAGTTTGAGGACAATCCTTAGATTGCAGAACCAATCCATGAAGTTCGTATGGTTGAGTTTTTCCTTTTCGAGGATTGACCTTAACGATAGGTTGTTAAAGTTGGTTGGTGCGTTTGGAATGTTGTTGTTATTGGCAGCCATCTACAAAATTTAACAAAGTAGTTTAAGTATCTAATTTTAATTTAACAATCAATACCCTTTAAATCCAATTGATATTTTTTAAATTTTAGAATCCAACGGTAAACCAAATTTCGGTTAGGTGACCTTTATCCCGTCATTCGATTTAGCTAGGTAGTCATTATATGACAATTGCAATCCTTTTGCAACTTCTAAGTTATGGGATCAGGCAATCCTTTTGCATGGCATATTATCCCATCAACGCCTATTTGTTCATCATGCTTCGGTGACCCTAAGTTCATGATTTCTAAATCAAGTTGTCCTACTTGTGTAAACGTGTAAACTTAACATACAAGTGGTTAGGTGACCTTTATCCCACAAGCATGCGAAATTCACGTTAATCATATTAGTTTGTTTATGATGGTTAGGTGACCTTTATCCCATCATGAGTTCCCTAATATGTCTAAGTGTCACATAAAAGGATGGCGTTTAACTTGTTTACCTTGTTTGTTAAAGGGATTTTAAGTTTTCATTATTTCTAGATTGAGAAAACTTTTATGTCATACACAAATATGCATTTAGTGTATGGTTCATTTGAAATCCATTTTCAAGTCATGTAATTTTAGCCATTTACTTGATATAAACCATTTTATACATATGATCCTTATCATGTTCTTAATAACCGTTTATTAATGTCCTTTTAGCCATTTCAATTTAACCGATTAATTGTGGTTTGGTAAATTTCATGTTGTTAATAATTTAACCAATTAAATTTTAGTTTTGCTTGTTGTTAACTTGTGTGATAACTTGTTGTAGTAACATGCACAATCCACAATCATACAAGAAATTAAAACAACCACACATGCAAAACAAATGTTCACAATCAAGCCTTTTGGTAGACATTTTGTTTAGCCGAAAACAAAATGCCACCGGTCAATGGGTAAAACACAAAGTAAGAGGTTTTAACCTCCCACTTAACCTCGCATCCACATGCTTCTTGTGTTCTTCCTTGTGATCTTCATGCATCTTCATCTTGTTACAAAATATATCCTAATACATTTTGTCTAGAAAATGAAAATACAACCTAATCTACTTTACATGCCAAATATAAAATAAATTACACACCCAAATGAATATTATTACAAACCGATTGAATGAATAATTACAACCATATTGAAATTAACAAATCAACCAAACAAACATTCATTCAACCACAAGGTCTTGGCTATGATTGTGAACAACAACATATGAACAAATATGACCAATTTGCAAGTTCCAAAAACCCCTTTTGGAACTCCATAAAATCGGCCAACCTTATACAACCCTCCCAAATCCATTAATTTTGCATTTTACTTTCATGCATGTTAGTAGAATGCAAAGTTGATGGGTTTTAAAGACCATATATAAGAAGCATATTTCATAGACTTCGGCTCTAGATACCATTGATAGAATTCAACATTTTAACAAGTCCTTAATGCAAACATATTCATGAAACCAATTCATTTAGAGTTAATATAAGCGGAAGCATGATATTAAGAAAGCATGTTAATATGTTAAACCACTTTAGAAGAATTCCATATAGTTATCAAGTTATGAAATAATGCTTACATATATAATAAGTAAAAGAAGATTATTACCTCCTCAAGTTAATTGAGGGTGATATTGAAGAACAAGAAGATGATAGAACTTCAAGCTATTGTGTACTAACACCACCCTTAAACTTTTTAGGAATTAAGACCCTTAATCACCTTTGAACAAGCTCAAAACCCTTTGCTCTTACACCCAATTTTATGGACAGCAGCAAGTTGAGAAGATGATGAGAATGCAAGCCTCAAAAGCATGAAACCTCAAGAGATTATACCCCAAACTTGATACCAACACCTAGTACATTTGTTAGGATTAATTGACACTTGAAATCTTGCTTACAAAAAAAAGGAAATGACTTGCTTTTTACCCTTAAAGGCCACGGCCAGAAGGCAGCTGCAGTAGGTAGTTTTTTTGCAATAAAACTTGATATGTTTTTATGTACTTGGTAGATTTTGGTCAAGGAACATGTTTATAGATACTTGGAAAAGTATGGGCAACTCAAGAAGGAATCTCAAAATGTGTCTTTAGCTTCCAATGCCACTACCAAAGTCATGTTATAATATAGTTTTAAAAAACTTAATATATATAAAATCAGTTTTTATAAAACATATTTTATAAACTTGTATATTATTTATTATGTATATTTTATAAAACCAATTTTATAAAATGTAACATACTTAATAAATTATTTAACCTATAAATAATTAAATACTTGTTATATAAGTTATTCCATAACTTATATAAACATATCAAGTAATATAATTTAAGAAACCTTTTCCTTAAATTCAAGTGTCGCGTATTTAATCAATGATCCAATCGTTAAGATCAAATACGAATAAGGTGTCGGTAAGTTTGTTATTGGGTATGACCCGACTTGGATCATAACATGTTAGCCACATTAATTTAATATGTCTCTCGGGCATACGAAAAACCTTCACCTTCATGGTTTGCTCAATCCGTTTTCCAGTTCTAATTTTTCTAAGCTTAGCCAACATACTATTCTTTATCATCAAACTTCTGACTGTTAAAGTCGTTTACAGTTTTTGTTGCTTCTTTCAGCTTTTTCAACATTCTGAGTATCGATTCGTAGACTGGGTGCTTTTCAGAATTTCAGAATGAAAGATCATAATTCTAAGAGATAAATGTTATATGTATGTGTATAACTGTTGATGTAGTAACGTTGCGAGATTCAAAATACTGATTGCTAATTCTCGATGATTGGTATTTACAAGATGTAGATGAGTATACGATAGGGTTTTAATGAACAAATATAATGGTTTTTCGGAGACACTTAAGCCAATGAGTGATGAAGTTGCTGGTAAGTTTACTGCTAATGTGGTGGGATATAAATGGTTTCCCGATAACAATAAAAGAACACGCATATATATCAAGTTTATAATAAGGTTGCTTTGAATGAAAAGTCGAAGTTGACTTGCTGGAGCTGTGACAAAATTGGCTATCTCGAACAGGAGTTGCAAAGTTAAATTTTTTTTTTTTTGTAATAATAACGCTAAAGTAATTAGCACAGCTATGTGTTAAACGTTTACTCAATTTCCGAGAGTTTTTCAGGTGCATAACTATATGCATAAATCTTCCTTCCATAGATGAAGTGCGGTTGGTTCATCCTCTCGATTAAGGTGTTTTCAAGAATCATGAAAGGTTTGAATGTAGATTCTAATCGTCAAGATACAAATGAGGTTTAAGATGAAATCAAGTGGCAAACTTGAAGAAATGTTTAGTTTCATATGTTATAATCAATATTTTAATTTATTTTAATTGTCCAATGTTAGTAGTCCACAGTTAGTAGTCCATAGTTAATAGTTCAATAATTCATATATAGTTTAATATATAATATTCGAATTAATTAATACGTATCGTGACCCATTGTATACATGTCTCAGACTCGGTCACAACTCAAAGTATATATATTATTTTAGAATCAACCTCGACCCTTTTTATGCTAACTCGAGCATTACCGCAATATAGAGTGACTTACGGTTATTCCAAATAATATATATAGATGACGTCGATATGATATGTCAAAACATTATATATGTGTCCCGATTTATCCGACGATATTTAAAGTGCGTAAAATAAATAACAAAAATTAAATGATGATAAATAAAATTGCGAGAATTAAAATTGTGATAAATAAATTGCGATAAATAAATGTAATAAGGAATTAACATTTAGCTAGGAACAATTAGCTAGGATTTTGTTAGCGTGGATTCTTAACAGAATTTCTCATGGTTAATTTGTTTGTTTCTAACAAATTTTATTTGGTCCAATTTTTTCTTCATTATGCCACTTGTTGGATTCTGATATGTCAAAATCCAAATATGAAATTGAAAGAAAATGGTTATTCTACGGTGAACGGATACGTATATCTGTGGATATAAGTAGGATAGTAAATGACTGTTAAATCAGATTGGAAGAATGTACAGTGTAACTTATTAATGTGAAATCTAAATATTTCTCGGGTATTACCTACCCGTTAAAATATTCTCATCATTAACAATTTGTACAAAAGAATTTTCAATTACAATCTTGATGAAAATATATATACATATATATTTTCTTCAGATGTAATCATGGATTTAATGAGTTAATATGATATTAATCTTATTTGGTTTTCGGTTTGAACTAGAATGAATAATCTCTAAAACTTTAGAGATTACATAATCGCCACCTAATATTTCTTCAATGAAGTTATAAATCAATACTTCATCGTTGATTTTTATTAGTACTCCTTGGTATCTATGGTGCGTACGACATTGATGCTCGTGGGACAGATTGTAAAGTTGAGGTTTTTGGTGCGGATGTAGTTGTTGGTGGTATTAATGTTGATGTTGGTGGTGTTATCGATGTTGCTTGTGATGCTTGCAAATTGTGCATCACATTCTCCAAAGTCACTACTCGAATGCGAGGCTCGTTGACTTCTTCTATTACTCCGAGATGATTGGCGGTTGGGACAAGCGGATGAATAAGGTTGAGAATTTTGGATATCATATAATCATTGCGAGATATCCTGGAAATGAGAGTGAAAATGGTGTTTTGGACTGGTTCGCTGGTAAGTGATTCGGGTTCTTTGCTAAGAGGGAAATTCGGTTGGTGGAAAGGATCACCTTCTTCTCGTTTCCATTGATTTATTCGACTATGAACCCATCCTCAATTCATCCAGAATTGATGATGATTGATTTGTTGATCCATTTTGGTTATACTGCTTTCGGAGCTCAAGTGTATTTCCATATCGGAATAGCTGTCGGAATCAGAGGAACTTGAACTAGTGACGAGTTCCATTTCATACTTTCAAATAAAGGATTTTTTAATACGAAATGATTTTCAAATATTAGATGATATTCTAACTACATAGAATACTTATATATAGCATAAAGATTTCGCAGATTACGAAGAAAATTTCGAAAGCTGTCAGGCAAAGGTAACAGTAACATATACAATGAATTTTGTATATGAATTTTGTCTATACACTATTCATGCAATCAATGCAGTAAGACGTGTCTAGACTAAGAATAATAAGTAGGTAATTTCCTACGGATGATAAGTGGATGATTTTTGACTAGAAATGATAAGCAAAACTTTTGACATGCAGACACGGTCGAAGTCCAGACTCACTAATGCATCTCATCAACTATCAGTTAGACACACTAATGCAAGACCTGGTTCGCTAAGACCACATCTCTGATACCAACTGAAATGCCCCGTTCATATCAATTATAAACGTTACATAATAATTGATTTCATTGCGAGGTATCTGACCTCTATATGATACATTTTACAAATATTTCATTCGTTTATAAAAGTCAAACTTTCATTACATTGAAAGTTGATGACATGCATACCATTTCATAAAGAAATGATACTTTTATTAATAATTATAATAATCTTTAATAATAACAGTACTGTTAATGCTAATCATATTAATAATAATGATAATATTAATAATAATACTTATGTCAATAATAATAATAATACTAATACTCATAAAATAATTCTCATACTAATATTTATGAACATAATAAAAAATTGTATTATTTTCATAATAATAATAATAATAATAATAATAATAATAATAATAATAATAATAATAATAATAATAATAATAATAATAATAATAATAATAATCATAGTGATGATAATAGTACTTAAATGATAAAATTAATAATAATAAATACATTAATAGTACTTATAATAATAATAATAATAATGGTTATATGAAGGGACCCGTCCTAATCCATCTGGACGAATACATTACATTTGGTAACATCGAGAGGTACTTGACCTCTATATGATACATTTTACAAACATTGCATTCGTTTTAAAAACATAAACTTTCATTACATCGAAAGTTGACGGCATGCATACCATTTCATAATATATCTAACTGTAATTGACTTAGTAATAATCTTGATGAACTCAACGACTCGAATGCAACGTCTTTTGAAATATGTCATGAATGACTCCAAGTAATATCTCTAAAATGAGCAAATACCCAGCGGAAGATTTCTTTCATACCTAAGAATAAACATGCTTTCAAGTGTCAACCAAAAGGTTGGTGAGTTCATTAGTTTATCATAAACATTCATTTCCATCATTTTAATAGACCACAAGATTTTCATTTCTCATAAATATACTCCCATGCATAGAGACAAAAATATCATTAATATGGATTGAATACCTGGTAACCGACATTAACTAGATGCATATAAGAATATCCCCTATCATTTCGGGAAATCCTTCGGACATGATAAAAACAACATCGAAGTACTAAAGCATCCGGTACTTTGGATGGGGTTCGTTAGGCCCAATAGATCTATCTTTAGGATTCACGTCAATTAGTAGATCGGTTTACTAATTCTTAGGTTACCAAGCAAAAGGGGCATATTCGGCTTCGATCATTCAACCATATAATGTAGTTTCAATTACTTGTGTCTATTTCGTAAAACATTTATAAAAGCGCATGTATTCTCAGTCCCAAAAATATATATATATATATATATATATATATATATACATATATATATATATATATATATATATACATATATATATATATATATATATATATATATATACATATATATATATATATATATATATATATATATATATATATATATATTGCAAAAGCATTTAAAAGGGGAGTAATGAAACTCACTGTAATGTATTTTGTAGTAAAAATACATATGATGACATTGAACAATGCAGGGTTGGCCTCAGATTCACGAACCTATACCAAGTATATATATTAACACGTATAATTATAATCGAATAATTATATATATTATTATTAGTGATGTAATTTATATATATAGTATATTAATAAGTTTTATTATATATATTTTACTTTGATATATAGATATAGTTGAGTTATGTGTATTAATATATATTTATATATAAAATCTTTATTCTTATGCTTATAACTTTAATAACGTCATTAAAATTCTTATTTTCATAATCGTAGTTATTTTAATAATGATGATATAGATAATACTGATAATAATAATAATGATAGTTTTAATGATAGTAAAATAATAGTTTAAATAAAAATGATAATAACGATAATAATTTTTAATAATAATAATACTAATAATGATAATCATATTAATAATAAGAATAATGATAAGGTTTATAATAATACTTAGGATACTAATAATAATAATTCTAATAAAATGATACTAATACTAATTTTAATAAAAATAATAATAAATTTTATTAGTTTCATAATAATAACAATAATTTTAATCATAATAATGTTAATAATACTAAACTGATAATCATATTAATAATACATAATGATAATACTAAAAAAAAATTAAATGATAATACTAGTCATGATAATAACAAAATTACTTATTAACGAAACTAGTATTATTAATATTAATGTTAATAGTAATAATAATTATCATAACAATATTATTATTCATAATAATAATAACACTTATTCTAATAGTAATGTTAATGATAATTAGAATAATTAATAATACTAGCAATAATGATAATAATAATAACAAAAGTAATAATAATAATAATGATAATGATAATAATAATAATCATTAAATGAATAACTACCTTTTTTAGAACAAGTGCTTAAAAAAAATAGGCCATTGCCGGGCTCGAACCCGTGACCTCCCGCTAACCCTTCAACACCTCAAACCCATGAACCAATTCGTTTTATCTGATTTATACCTATTTTAATTATACTTAAACTGCTCTTCTGCTTCAACTTCTTTCTCTTCTTCTTCTTATAAACTCAGACGACCCAAATCAAGGATCATAACAGCAATCCAAAAAAAAATTGTGTTTATACTTTTTAAACGAATCAGAAGCAAACCGTCTTCTTTGTTATTGATTAACAAAAAAAAATAAAAAAAATTAATAATGAAGTAGCCTCGCTGCTGTCGCAAAAAGTGAAAAAAAAATAAAACTCACTTTCGATTTTAAGTTTGTTTCAGACCCCGTTTCCTTCATGAAATAGTTTGCAAATCACATCTAAAAACTATTTGAATTGTCAATTGAACTTAAACCACAAATACGAACTCGAATTCGATCACAGAAGATTTGTTGACTTTTTAAAAAAAATTACTTTGACTCAAAAATTAGATTCCAATAGAAGGAATTGAAGCCTGGAAACTTACAGATAGTTGGAATGAATGATTCCTAACACAACTCCATTTATACATTTTGGAATTTCGTTTGAATTTGAGTTTTGAAAAAAAATTGTTCAAGAACATAGTGAAACGAACGGTTCTTCTTTTTCTGTCTAACTTTTCTGTTTTTTTTTCTCCATTTAACAGCAGCTAATAACAAAATATAATCAAAATTATTAATCTTGATCGAATAATAGAAGCAGTAAGATGATTGTTGTGTGGTGATAATTGATCAACCAAGTATCACGAGCCAGAGAGAAAAAGAAGGAAAAGAGAAAGATGATAATGAGATGAATTAAATACACGCGTTATATATATCAGTTATTATATATATATATATATATATCTGTATTTATCATATATATGTATTTATAAATTCTGAGTTTATATCATATAATTGTATTTAAATAACTGTATTTGATATATTATAATTAATATTAATAATATTAATACTTTTAATATTATAAATAATGATAATAAAAATAATTGTAATAATAACTAAAATTGTAATTTTTCTTTTAATTATAATAATGGTAATATTAATAAAGATAGCTATAATATTAGTAATATTTATTGATAATAATATAACAATTTAAATGTGTCAAATTTTTAAATCATATAATATTCATAATACTGATATTAATATTAATATTTATTTTAATAATAATCATGAAAGTAATGATACTAATATTAATATAATAATTATATTTTAACTCGTAATTACATATTAATATCACAATTTATTAACTATGTAATATTTAATATTTATATAATATATACAATATATATTTAATTGTTATCCATTTTAACAATATACATATAGTATTATTTATGCATAGATATCACATATATTAATTATAAATATTGAAACACATAAACTCAAAGTATAATATTATATATCTAATACTTTGCTAACATTGAAAATTATGTTCGAAATCAATTACACTTAATATGCTCTAAATATTTCAAAATAACAAGTTTTAGTTATTTTAAGTTATCTTTCTAAATCACATAATAGTTCATTAACATATTTGATTTATTATATACAACTATTTATATCTACATTTTTATTTACAATCAAGGATTCGTGAATCGTCGGGAATAGTCAAAGGGTAATTGTATAAATGAAAATACTTCAAAATTTTGAGACTCAACATTACAGACTTTGTTTATCGTGTCGAAACCAAAGAAAGATTAAGTTTAAATTTGATCGAAAATTTCCGGGTTGTCACATTATAATACTTATAACTATAATAATAATAATATTAATAATAATAATAATAATAATAATAATAATAATAATAATAATAATAATAATAATAATAATAATAATAATAATACTAATACTAAAAATATAATACTAGTAATAATAACAATAATAATAATAATGATAATATTAATAATAATAATAATAATAATAACAATAATAATAATAATGATAATATTAATAATAATAATAATAATAATAATTATTATTATTATAATTATAATAATAATAATAATAATAATAATAATTATAATAATAATAATAAATAGAACTACCTTTCAAGCTTTTAAAAAAAAAATTTGCCTCAGACCGAGCTCGAACCCTCGACCTCTCGCTAACCCAAACTAACCCTTAACCATTGAGCTGCTGCCCATTTTTCTGATTGATACCATATTCCAAAATGAAATATCCCGTTCATATTGATTATAAACGTTCTATATTAATTGATTTCGTTGCGAGGTTTTGACCTCTATATGAGACGTTTTTCAAAGACTGCATTCATTTTTAAAACAACCATAACCTTTATTTTATCAATAAAGGTTTTAAAAAAATATTACGTAGATTATCAAATAATGATAATCTAAAATATACTGTTTACACACGACCATTACATAATGGTTTACAATAGAAATATATTACATCGACATATGTTTCTTGAATGCAGTTTTTAAACAATATCATACAAACATCAACTCCAATTCTTGTCCTTATTTTAGTATGCAACAGTGGAAGCTCTTAGTATTCACCGGAGAATAAACATGCTTTAAACGTCAACAAAAATGTTGGTGAGTTATAGGTTTAACCTATATATATATATATATATATATATATATATATATATATATATATATATATATATATATATATATATATATATATATATATATATATATATATATATATCAAATCGTAATAATAGACCACAAGATTTCATATTTCAATACACATCCCATACATAGAGATAAAAATCATTCATATGGTGAACACCTGGTAACCGACATTAACAAGATGCATATATAAGAATATCCCCATCATTCCGGGACACCCTTCGGATATGATATAAATTTCGAAGTACTAAAGCATCTGGTACTTTGGATGGGGTTTGTTAGGCCCAATAGATCTATCTTTAGGCTTCGCGTCAATTAGGTTGTCTTTTCCCTAATTCTTAGATTACAAGACTTAATAAAAAGGGGCATATTCGATTTTGATAATTTAACCATAGAATGTAGTTTCACGTACTTGTGTCTATTTTTTAAATCATTTATAAAACCTGCATTTATTCTCATCCCAAAAATATTAGATTTTAAAAGTGGGACTATAACTCACTTTCACAGATATTTCCTTCCTCGGAAATAAGACTTGGTCACGGATCGATTCACGAACCTATACAAATATGTACATATATATCAAAGTATGATCAAAATATAATTACAACCATTTTTATTATGTTTTAAAGATTTGAGCGTATTAAGTCAGCTGCCCTCGTTAGTAACCTACAACTAGTTGTCCACAGTTAGATGTACAAAAATAAATCGATATATATTATCTTGAATCAATCCACGACCCAGTGTATACACGTCTCAGGCTAGATCACAACTCAAAGTATATATATTTTTGGAATCAACCTCAACCCTGTATAGCTAACTCCAACATTACTGTATATAGAGTGTCTATGGTTGTTCCAAATAATATATATACATGGGTCGATATGATATGTCAAAACATTTGCATACGTGTCTATGGTATCCCAAGATTACATAATATATTAGAATACATATATAATACAATATAAGTTAGCTAGGATATGATTTGTATAGATTTGTTAAACATTTCCCGTAGCTAAAATAATCAAAAAATATCCAATCTTGTTTTACCCATAACTTCTTCATTTTAAATCCATTTTGAGTGAATCCAATTGCTATGGTTTCATATTGAACTTAAGTTTATGAATATATACATAAAAAGTATAAGTTTATAGTCGGAATTACAGGTTACAAGTCGTTTTTGTAAAGGTAGTCATTTCAGTCGAAAGAACGACGTCTAGATGACCATTTTGGAAAACATACTTCCACTTTGAGTTTAACCATGATTTTTGGATATAGTTTTATGTTCATAAGAAAAATCATTTTCCCAGAAGAACAACTTTTAAATCAAAGTTTATCATAGTTTTTAATTAACTAACCCAAAACAGCCCGCGGTGTTACTACAACGGCGTATATCAAGTTTTACGGTGTTTTTCTTGTTTTCCGGTTTTAAATCATTAAGTTAGCATATCATATAGATATAGAATATGTGTTTAGTTGATTTTAAAAGTCAAGTTAGAAGGATTAACTTTTGTTTGCGAACAAGTTTAGAATTAACTAAACTAAGTTCGAGTGATTACAAGTTTAAACCTTCGAATAAGATAGCTTTATATGTATGAATCGAATGATGTTATGAACATCATTACTACCTCAAGTTTTCTGGATAAAGCTACTGGAAATGAAAAAAATGGATCTAGCTTCAAAGGATCCTTGGATGGCTTGAAAGTTCTTGAAGCAGAATCATGACACGAAAACAAGTTCAAGTTAGAATTTTTCACTCGGAATAAGATTGTTATAGTTGTAGAAATTGAATCAAAGTTTGAATATGAATATTAACTTGATTTATAAAGATAACCTACTATAAATAACAAAGGTTCCTTGATCTTAGATGATTACTTGGAATGGATTAGAAAGCTTGGAAGTAGACTTGCAAACTTGGAAGTATTCTTGATTTTTATGAAACTATACTTATGGAATTTATGAAGAACACTTAGAACTTGAAGATGAAACTTGAGAGAGATCAGTTAGATGAAGAAAATTGAAGAATAAAAGTGTTTGTAGGTGTTTTTGGTCGTTGGTATATGGATTAGATATAAAGGATATGTAGTTTTGTTTTCATGTAAATAAGTCATGAATGATTACTAATATTTTTGTAATTTTATGAGATATTTCATGCTAGTTGCCAAATGATGGTTCCCAAATGTGTTAGGTGACTCACATAGGCTACTAAGAGCTGATCATTGGAGTGTATATACCAATAGTACATACATCTAAAAGCTGTGTATTGTACGAGTACGAATACGAGTGCATACGAGTAGAATTGTTGATGAAACTGAACGAGGATGTAATTGTAAGCATTTTTTTTTAAGTAGAAGTACTTTGATATGTGTCTTGAAGTCTTTCAAAAGTGTATGAATACATATTAAAACACTACGTGTATATACATTTTAACTGAGTCGTTAAGTCATCGTTAGTCGTTACATGTAAATGTTGATTTGAAACCTTTAAGTTAACGATCTTGTTAAATGTTGTTAACCCAATGTTTATTATATCTAATGAGATGTTAAATTAATATATTATCATGATATTATGATATATTAATATATCTTAATATGATATATATACATTTAAATATCGTTACAACGATAATCGTTACATATAAGTCTCGTTTCGTAATTCTTGAGTTAGTAGTCTTGTTTTTACATATGTAGTTCATTGTTAACACACTTAATGATATATTTAAATATCATTTTATCATGTTAAATATAGTGTATCAATATCTTAATATGATACATATGTATTTAGTAGACGTTATCATAATGATAATCGTTATATATATCATTTCAAGTTTCTTAACTTAGTAATCTCATTTCTTATGTATATCACACCTTGTTAATATACTTAGTGAGATAGTTACTCATCATAATCTTATGTCAACCATATATATATGTCTATATATATACCACAACATGTAGTTTTTACAATTTTGTAACGTTCGTGAATCGCCGGTCAACTTGGGTGATCAATTGTCTATATGAAACTTATTTCATTTAATCAAGTCTTAACAAGTTTGATTGCTTAACATGTTGGAAACATTTAATCATGTAGATAACAATTTTATTTAATATATATAAAGATGGAAAAGTTCGGGTCACTACACAAAATATATAACCCGTATTCTATTTCTCCCTTCTTCTTCTTCACTCAAGATCAATTCGACCAGAGTAACCAAATTAAATCATAACATCAATTATTTGATCGGTTTATGACTTTAACATGATATAGATACGACCTGATTCAGAATGAATTGGGATTCAACAGAACATAAAAAAAAATTTAAAATAGGAGCTGTTTAGTTCGCGAAGAGTGCAAATGAAGTTTAACATTGATTTTGAAATCTAGACATTTTTGGCTTGCAATTTCTTCATGAAATAGTTTTCAAATCATACCTAGAAACTTTCCAAATATTCAATTTAACTTGTAACCTCAAAACCAATCCGAATTTCATGAAGAACAGGCAGTTTGACTTTTTTGAATTAAACGTTTACTTGAAAATTAAGATTCAATATGAGGAATTGGAAGTTGAAACGTTTCAGATAGTTTTAATAGAAGATTCCTAACACTTCTTCATTATTACTTTTTGAAAAATCATTCAAATTCGAGCTAGTCTTTATCACAATCAAGAACACTTTCAACTCTAACATCAAACTTGGATTTTAGGACGTTTTAGATCACGATTTATAAATGAAATAAGTTCTAAATCGTTCCTAGAAACTTTCTGGATTAACTTTCTGGATTATCAATTAAACTTAAAACATAAGAACGAGTTCGAATTTTACCATGAACAATTCGGTTGACTTTTTGAGATTAAACTTTGACTCCAAAATTCGAATTCGATAGGAAGAATGGGAAGCTGAGATTTTTTAGATAGATTAAATAAAGGAATCCTAACAAGACTACACTTATAAATTTTGAAGTTTCATTTGAAATCGAGCTGTTGGTAAAATTGCATCAAGAACAGAGGTATTATGCTTCTTTCTTACTTCTGTTTAATTTAATCGACTTAAACAAGTACTAGTTGATATAATTGATACTGAGGATAGAGAATTGATTAACTTTCTCCATATCATTGAGGAATTTGATTGTTTTATAGCAAATGGAGTCGACAGGAGGAATCAATTAGGAAGAAAAAAAATAAAATCTTGAAGGGAGTTGTAACTAATTTGTACGATCTTGATTTGGATACCTCATAATATTAGACAGGAAACAAAAATGGATACAGTTTGATGGTGATACGAAACAGAAATTGGATTCTATATCCTATTTAATTTATATATAATTAATTTTAATAATTAGCAATTATAGATATATTAATAATTAATAATGTTAATATTATTAAAAATACTAATAATAATAATAGAAATAATAATAATAATAATAATAATATTACTAATACTAATAATAAAAATAATTATATTAGTAATAATAATACTAATATTAATAATAATAATTAATGAAAATTATACTAATAATTATGATAATAATAATAATAATATTAATAATAATAATAATAATAATAATAATAATAATAATAATAATAATAATAATAATAATAATAATAATAATAGTAATTCTTAATGATAATGGTAATAATAATATCTAATAATAATATTAATCTGAATAACTAAAATTATAACTTTACTACTAGTTATAAATATAATGATAATGATAACAATACTATATTATTAATGATAATAATACTAATACTAATTATAATATTATTAATGTTATTCATGATAATAATGATATTAGTCATAATAATACTATAACAATTTATATATATCAAATTTCATATCTATAGATAATATTATTAATACTGATATTTATTTTAATAATAATAATGAAAGTAATTATATTATTATAATAACTATATTTTAACTTGCTTTATCATTTAATTATTAATATTATATTTTATATTATAACATATGTTGAATATTTAATATTTATACATATCATATATATTATCATATAATTATATTTATATTTATTAATAAGAACCATATATATTTATTCTTTTTAATAATACTTAATTATTCTGTTTATTATTTTACATTTTTAATTCAAGTGATTAAAGTGTATTTTATTAACTCAAAATATTATATGTATACACTTACTTTATATATATATATATATATATATATATATATATATATATATATATATATATATATATATATATATATATATATATATATCTATATTTATTTATTTACCTATTTATTTACACACAATGGTTCGTGAATCATCATAAATAGTCAAAGGTTAACTGAATCCATGTATACAGTTCAAAAACTTTGAGTCTCAACATTACAGACTTTGCTTATCGTGTCAAAATTACCTTAAGATTAAGTTTAAATTTGGTCGAAAATCTCCGGGTCGTCACAATTTTGAGATTTAATATCTGGGTAAAAATGTGACTTTTCAGTCGATATCAAATATCCCACACTTAGGCTTTGTTTGTCCTCAAGCAAAGGGTTGAAAATAAAAGATTCTTATCTTGCCAAACCTAAGGTTCTTTTAGTATGCCTAGAACGAGATTCAAAACATCAATAGAAAGTAGTTGGAAAGGGTTTCAAATTGTTGGTTGAATGTTGGTTAATAGACTAATCGAAAAAGTTAAGTATAAAGCTTAACCAAATAATATGTTCTAATGATGACACATATATATGCATAAGTGATGATCGACATCTTAACATAAAACATGCAAGTTCATTAATCCAAATTTTATCTTGCAAATGACCAAATCAAACAAAACTTAGAATGAAAATAAAGTTCATTAAAGTTACATGGTCAAAGGTACGGTCGACCGTATACCTGATCGTAGAAGCCCAGACTGAATCTGGAACGCAGTTTTGTAAAAACAAGTTGCACGGTCATCACCACGGTCAACCGCAGTGTAACCGCAGAATTCACTGTCACCATTTTTGACCAAATCTAGTTTGACCACTTCACTACATCTATAATTCATGAAACCTTTCTCAACACGCTTAGAATAGATGCCCTCTCCATACTCAATTGAGTTTTGGTCATAAAAATGCTAATCTTGGTTAATCACGCTTAATTACACCTTAATGACATTTTAACCATGATTAAGCATAACACATAAGTGTGAATCAATAATTTGTGATCTTAAAACTTGTCTAGACATTCTTAGGATGATCACCAAGTACCAACACACATAAGCCAATGTCATTAGAATACTAATTACAATTAAATATTACTTAGTGATAAATTAAAGCTAAATGAAGAACAACACTTTAAAGTATAACTAGTAAAGACTTGTAATCCTAAAATACACTTAGATATATTTAGAATGGTCACCAAGTCCCAACTAGAGATTGCTCTTCCCTTGTACATGTATTGGACATTAATGTGTGCTTACACATTAATCATGCAATGTGTTATATTGCAAGTAAGCTTACCAAAGCTTAAACCATATTTTTGTGCAAATATCTATATGATTGATATTAGAATACTATCTCTTGCTATATGTGAGTATTACTTGCTACTTGCTAATATGTTTGATACTCATTAATTTGCCAACTTATTAATATGCTCTTAAGCTTGCTATGTGTTATAAGTTAGAACACTAGGATTCAAATAACTAGTTTACTTCAAGGAATTAAGTGTAACATGGTTTAAAAGTAATAATGGTCAATAATCTATTTGGTCTTGTCTAAGTAACACATTATGTAACATGTCCATGTACAACTTAACATTGATGTCTTTACACACTCAATGTTTAACTTAGAAAGACATCATTCAATTAATCTTTACTTAATCTTAAAATGAATATGATTTGTGATTAATTGAAACTAGGAAGTTAATGACATGTTGACTAGTCTTTGGAATTGAACCAAATGCATTAATGAACCTAACTAAGTCTTGACCAAACTGAGATTACCCCAAATGACAATCAAAACACTCCTACAAGAATGTTTGGTTTACCACATTTGGAGTGTCATGTCATTTTCACACAATAAGACCAAATCTTACACACTTAATGCATGTAGTACTTGTATAAGATATTGGGTTTCTTTTGCAGGTGCTAAATGAAATAAAGATTCCAAAATATGGTGTTCAAATCTGAGTCAAACGGCTATACAACGGAAACAAATTTTGGACAGAAGCGCGCACGGTCGAACCACGGTCGACCGTGATAGTGACCGTGTGGCAACAACTTGTTTTTGAATTCCACTACAAATAGCAAGCATTGGAGAGCATTTGAAGATGAACCTCTTACACATTTCAAAGGCATATTTCCAAAGATCACAAGGGCTTTAATTCCTACTCAAATGTGATTAAGCAAGAGAAGATTATATGATCTTATAGATATAGAATTTGGTGGTTGTAAACTTACTAATCAAATTTTTTATCTTGTGATGATGTATGTCCTAGAATTGTCCTAGGATTATCATCAATAATTGTATGAGTCTTGTAACTTCAATTAGTAGAATCATATGCTAGCTTAGTGATCTAATTCTTTAAAGGGACTTAGGAAGTTAATTAATCTTAGTTGAAGATTAATATTTGTCCAAGTTGAAGACAAGTTGAGCTAGGTTGGAGTTGGTCTTTCAAAGGGTTAAAAAGATTAGGTTTGTTGTTTACTAAAGAAGTTGAAAACTTGTAAATCGGATCTCCACCGGGTTTGGAGAAAAGTGCTTAGTGAAGCAAGAAATCCCAATTAGTATAATCGGGGAGTGGATTAAGGTGGATTAGTTAACATCCACCTAAACCACTATAAATCCATGTGTATACGTTCTTTACATTACTTTACTTATCATTAAGAACATAAACACCACACACATGAAGTTTGAGTTGAACTGGTTGATCATAGTTAATCAAGTTTAGTAATCAATCGAAAAAGTTTTAAAAACGTATTAAGTAACTATTCACCCCCCTCTAGTTACTTAGAATTGGTATAAGACTGGTTGGTCAAATGATTGCTCTATAAACGTTTTTGGTAGCGTCAAAATTCTTTTGTGCAAAAATTTGAGTCAACGATTCTCGGGTCAACTCAAACTATAGGATACTTAGAAGAATTGGTGAAAGAAGCACCAATCTTTAATAAAGAAGATATTGATGTGTAAAAATTAATATTTGAAGATTATCTCAAATCTAAGGATTACTACTTATGGATAATAATTAAAGTAGGAGACTTTGTTCTACTAGATAGTTCAAGACTAGTGAACTCAACATTTCAAAACAATGAAGTTTTGAAACAATTTGATGCTATTTCACTGGAGTTCTTCCTAATGAAGAAAGAATGAAGATAATTTCATGCGAAAGTGCAAAGGAATGTTGGGATTCACTATGCTCTCAAGAAGAAGAAGAAAACTCTAGGGGTTTATGTCACGACCCTACTTTTTTCGTTATCTTTTACCGTTAATTATTTAACGACAGTTAACTAATATTCATGCCACGTCACTTCTATGACCTATATTATTATTTTTGTAACAATATATTAATTATTATGTGTTAAATGAATATTTGTATTCATATTTTAAATCATATGTTTCTACGTGTCGCGAATTTCTATCCGGCGAATCTTTTCGGTTTTCAAACCAACGGTCGAGTTTTCGGGATTTTTAAATCCTATATATTTTAAATATGATATTTTAAGGTCATATGATTATATATGGTATTTAAATTTATTATTCGTCGCGTAATTGTTATCTCTTCGAATTTTTAATCGCGTAAGCGTGTTTTCGCGTTTCGGGGTTCGTTCGGGCTTCCGGGCCACAAGGGATTACACATTAACAAGATTGGGCATGGGACCCACCCCATGACCCCACCTACGGCTGACCCATCAAGGGGGGAGTATACTCCCTTGATTTTCCCATTTTTCTTTTCATTTGTCACATTCTACTTTTTATCACAAACCTAATTTTAGATATTTGCTCTCCTCCTCCCTTATTTCTCCCCTTGAGCCGTCGCCCCTACCACCATAATCATCATCATATTGCTTCAAAAATCAAGCTTGGATCAAGGATTAATTAACACCAACGCGTTCCTTTCAATCTCCTCTACGCGATAACATCAATTGATTATTGATTAGGGTATAAACTCTAACCCTAGAACTTTTGATTTTTCTTTATTTTTCTATATTTTGATTATATATTAATAGTATGATGATTACTTGTTGTTGTAATGGTGTTTGTATGCATAGAATTACTCAAATACATATGTTTTCGGTTTGATATAATTGGGACAACAGATTTTTGTTTAATTCTAGAATTGTGACTGCTATAAAAGTTATAATAGAGTAGTTAGATGAGTTCCTCTCATCAAGTCATTAATTTTAGACTCCGGATTCATGTCGTTTCGATTCCCGGAGCCCTAGATATGATCAAAATTGTATTTTGTTAAGATTGAAATGTGATATTGATATGAACCAGGTTTGGTCCGACTTTGTGACCATATTTGGTAACTTTAGGGTGTGTTAGTGTGTTAGGATCAATGGTGGGACGAACTTTCATGTTCGGCTCATCTAAATCCGAGCCACGAAACACCCGTTATGTCTAAAACACGATTTTGATTGAATTGAAGTTCCAAGTGGTGTCATGGCTGATCACCACGACTTGTGGACTTTTATTGGTGTGTTCTTGAGTGTACCAAAGTTTCGGGTGGTTTGATTAGGCGGAGATATATGTAAGGCTCGCCGAAAACCGACACCCGGGGCTCAAGATACGACCCGATGAACTTTTAATTAAAACTTATGGTTATTAAATAAGACTTATGATATAAATAATGAAATTCATTATTAATAAATTACTTATGATATAAAAAGTAATTATTATTATTATTTAAGACTTATGATATATATTTATTATATCATTTAATTAATACTTATGATTTAATTAACATTTTAATTAAACTTGTGATTAATAATACTTTCATTATTAATGGAAAATACTTATGATAAGTATTAAACTTATATTATGAGATTATTATAATAAGACTTATAATAAGGATTAATTAATTATTTAATTATTATAAGGCTTAGTTATTATTTAATTATAATTTAATTATTAAATACTTATGATTTAATGATTATAATTAGAAACTTATGATATGATTAATAATTCATTATTAATTAATAATACTTATGATATAATTTAAAATTTATTATTAATTAATAATACTTATATTATGATTAATATTTAATTAATTTATTAATAATTATGTTATATTAATTATATCATTTAAACTTATATTAACTTTAATAATTCATTTTAATTTAATTAAACTTATGTTATGACATAATTAGACATATTTAACTTTAATAAACATTATAACTTACATTATTATTATAACTTACACTTTTAAAATTAACGTTGACTATGTTTGACCAAGGTTGACTTTTGAGTTGACTTTTAGTTGACTTTGACTTTCAGTTGACTTTTATTGACTTTCTAATTAAGGAAACTTTCCTAACTTATAAACTTTCCTAAAATAGCAACTTTCTAAAAATGGAAACCTGCCAAAAATAGAAACTTTCTAAAAATAGAAAGTGTGTGTCCGTAAGCTGTTCTAATCAAACCATTGCATATTGAGTATTGTTCTGTGTCTACTTGCAACATGTACAATAGCTATCATACTAAGACTTGACCTAAGTTAGTTATTTATATCGACCTGCTTTATTTATAGATCAACATTGTGATCATTTCTGATCATTGTACTACTTTTGCTGTTCGCTTAATTGTGTTGGTTACTTCGTTACTATTAAGGTGAGTTATAGTCCCATTTTTCTATTTTAACTCTTTTGGGATGAGAATACATGCAATTTATTTTATAATTTGGACACAAGTGGAAGTTGATTTAAATTATTCATTGTGAGTTGAACAAAAATATTCCCTAGTCTGGTAACTATAATAACTGGTTTCTACTGGTGAACGCGAATCCTACGGATAGATCTATCGGGTTTGACAACCCCATTTCGAGCTAGTCGCGCTAGCAATTTATAATCGGAATATTTAGTACTTCGTATTTTGTTGTAGATACACTTGTTCGGTGTATATTATTTATTGTGTTTGGCAAGGGTAAATAAATGGTTAAGTGGTTACCAGGTGGCTCACGGAAAATGGAATAATTTTTTTTATGTTTTCTAGCATATAATTTTGTGGTCCAAAAAGGAGATTTTATGTTTTCAAACATAAATTTTTATGGTTTAAATTAAATATTGTTTGCAATATTAAACCTATAATTCACTCAACATTTTTGTTGACAGTTACTCGCATGTTTTATTCTCAGGTTCATGATTGATTGCTTCCGCTGTGCTTAGAGAGTCTGCATATTTATGATGGCAGCTTTTGTTAAACAATAACTTGCATTCTATTTTGATACATTTGATAGTGGATGTTGTTGACTTTGTTTTGGTCAACTTTTGGTTAAGTAATAATGTATGGTTTTTCTAAACTTACATATTTTGATAGGTTTCCTTTATAGAAAATCATTTTTAAATAAAGAATGCAAGGTTATTTATTAAATTCATATAGAGTTATGATCAAGCTGTGGGACTAAGATAACGATGGTCATCAAGTGTACTTTAACGGGTCCTTAAAGTTGGTATCAGAGCGTTGGTTGTAGGGAATTAGGCTGCATTGATGTCGTTACCCAGTCAATAGGGTGCATTAGTGAGTCTAGTCAACAGCCCGGCCTATAATATATTATTATATGTGATTATTTGTATCGTATTGGTATGTATATTGTGATCATACATACATCTCTGTTATGTTCTGAATCCGGGAGGAACTCTCATTCCGATTTAAACGTATTCTCCGACTCGTGCGAGTTTATCTTTACAAGAACACCTCAGATAGTGAAACCGAGAGATGTCATTCTTGACTTCTGAAATTCTCTACATTCCTATGTCATCTATTATGGATATGTGTTTAACGTTTGAGTTATATTACGCGAGATGTCATTCTTGACTTCTAAGGGCTCGGCATTTCAATGTCAACTATTACGTTTAGGTATATAACATTCTTGTTATATTATGTGCCTTTGTGCCGTTGTGCCTATGTGCTTTGGTTTTTGAATCGGAAGACGTCATTCTTGACTTTTAGAGATTTTTGGTACTTCGAAGACATTTCTATGTCATCGTTACTCCTTTTCGTTACTTATGATGTTTTGTCTCTTGTGCTATCCTTAGCACATTATTTAAGAAATTGTTTTAGAGAAATTGTGTGGAAATCCGAGGTTGATCGCGTGTCCTAACCTCATGTAGTGCTATTGGAATGGAACTATGAATTAGTGAAATATAATGGCGTCAGGCCAACGTGATTATATTACGTTAATTCATAAAGAAGTCCCAATATTTTGACATGAGGAATAGAAAGCGAGTCAAAGAAAATTTTTAGACTACTCATTTAGAAATTCCGATGTATTACATGGGTAGGGAAAATATTTATTATCTCATTTGTTGATATACGAGAAGCTCGTTTTAACCAGATTATCTATCTCATGCTCTATCCTTCATAACTCGCTTGTTAGCAACAGCTTCGCTCGGGAACAGTTTTGGCCCAAGGACTTCTGTCCTGATAATAGTCAAAATAACATTTAACTCATTGGTTTTCATGACGTCGTAACATTAGTTGGTTAAATTTTGCACGACGATTCAAGTCATGTACTTGATCTTTCACGATCTTACTTCAACTTGTAACCTCTGAAATACAGATACTCTGTTTATCATCGGGAGTTTTACACATTTGTTTAATTGGGTGGTTCTCACGGATTTATGGGTGAATAGAAGTAATGAAATATTTTATCATGTATACAATTTATAAAATCATATATGTACGTATGGATTCAAATGAATAAATTTACCCTTACCTATTTTAGCTAGTATACACTAAATCATACCTTCAAAATCATTTTAAAACCACTCATTTATTGAGCTGTTTGACTAAGTCAATTTGTTTTATATAAAATGATACACGATGTACATACTTCTAAATTTACTAAGAACTTCGTTCCTTTTATGTTGTCACATCAAACGTTTAAAGCTTTTTCAAAACTCCTTTGATTGATTTTATCAAATTTTCGCATTACTTTACAGTGTGTTTGGATCACAGTTCTTCTCATCCTCCGTTTAAGGATGAAACTTACCATCAAGTTCATTGATAGAAACTCTTACACCACTTTGGATGCCGGTTTTATAAAATTTGTTGGAAAGTCTTTGCGCTCATAAAATTTTCCCTTTTATGGTTGGACATGGTTCTAGGGTACACTCGGTGTTCACCCTATTGTAGAAAAGGCGTTAGGTGGGTTTCTACCCCAACTGTTGTTATAGTGGGTATCATGGATATATATTACACTAGACCGTTTGAGGAGTTTCTACTCTCAATATTCGCTGCCAACTGCAACACCCACGTAAACATCAATCCTAGGATTCAATACTTTGAGGTACACAAAATTATTTTTGGAGATTCATCTCACCTGGAGTCGACCATTTTTTTTATAACCCATGATTCGCGTTCTTTTCATCCGCACATAAATTTAAGAATATGGATGAATCCTAGATTTCCTCGCTCATTGTACCAGGAAGTTCACTCTCATTGAAGTATCACACCTTTCGTACGTCTCCTTTCGGAAATGTAATGAAAATTTACTTTGAAGTCTATGATCCTCGTTATCTCCTTTGAGGGAATTGCCTTAAATATCTATGCCACCGATGTGGCTACTCCATATATTTCTTCCTTCATTGTTGCAACTATATTTCATTCGTCCCAGTTCGTCCCCTTGGGGAGCTCCTATTTTGTTTGTTAAGAAGAAAGGTGGTTCGTTCCGATGGTTTATTGATTATCGCGAGTTGAACAAGCTTACAGTTAAGAACCATTACCCTCTTCCGAGAATTGATGATCTGTTCAATCAACTTCAAGGTTCGTCTGTTTATTCTAAGATCGATCTTCGTTCGGGTTATCACCAATTGCGCGTTAAAGAAACTGATGTTCCGAAAACCGCATTCAGCACCCGTCATGGTCACTACGAATTTCTTGTTATGCCGTCCGGATCGACTAACACACCTGCTGTGTTCATGGACCTCATGAACTGTGTGTGTATACCCTATCTTGAATAAGTCGTTATTGTTTTCATCGACGACATCCTTATTTATTCCAAGAGTGATGAAGAGCACGAGGAAAATTTGAAGTTAGTGCTTGACTTATTAAGAAAAGAAGAGTTGTACACTAAGTTCTCTAAGTGTGCTTTCTGGTTAAGAGAAGTTCAATTCCTTGGACATATTGTTAGTAAATAGGAAATACAAGTTGATCCTGCCAAGATTGAGGCAATTGAAAAGTGGGGAATTCCGAAAACTCCTACTCAAATTCGCAAGTTTCTGCCAATGGGGCTTTGCCTCATTGGTCACCATGTTAACATGGTGTTCGAGGAGACCAGGGTTCGAGTCTCGGGGGGGGGGGGATTTTCGTGAATTAACTTCGTGAGCTAACCACTAACATTGCCTTTCAAAAAAAAAAAATTCGCAAGTTTCTAGGATTAGCAGGCTATTATAGAAGGTTCATTCAAGATTTTTTTCACGAGTAGCGAAACCTCTAACTGCTTTAACGTATAAGGGGAAGAAGTACGAGTGGAAGAGTGAACAAGAGTCTGCTTTCCAAACTCTGAAGAAGAAGTTAACTTCTGCACCGATATTATCACTACCTGAGGGTAATGATAATTTTGTTATCTATTATGATTCTTCGTGTCAAGACTTTGGTTATGTTTTGATGCAACGAAAGAAAGTCATTGCTTACGCGTCACGTCAGTTGAAGATTCATGAACAGAATTATACAACCCATGATGTAGAATTGGGAGCTGCTGTGTTCGCACTCAAGAATTGGAGACATTACTTATATGGGGTCAAAAGTACTGTGTACACTGATCACAAAAGTCTTCAACATATCCTTGATCAGAAAATGTTGAATATGAGGCAACGAAGATGGATTGAGACGTTGAATGATTATGATTGTGAACTTTTATATCATCCGAGAAAGGCCAACGTTGTGACTGATGCGTTAAGTCATAAAGAAAGGGCTGAACCTCGCTGGTTTAGAGCGTTGAATATGACAATTCGAATAAACCTCGTAAGGCAGATTCTTAAGGTACCACAAGAAGCCTTGAAGGAGGAGAATTTTGTAACGGGAAGGTCCGAGGCTTGAGTTAACAGTTAGAGGTATGAACCGATGGTACTCGATATTTTACGGGACGCCTTTGGGTTCCGAAGTTTGGTGATCCGCGACAACTTGTTTTAGATGAGGCTCATAAGTCTAGGTACTCTATTCATCCTGGTTCAGGAAATATGTATCATGCTCTTAAGGAGCTGTATTGGTGGCCTAATTTGAAAGCGGATGTGGCTACGTATGTGGCTAAGTGTTTGACCTGTGCTAAGGTTAAAGCCGAATATCAAAAACCGTCTGGACTTTTGGTGCAACCTGAAATTCCCGAGTGGAAGTGGGAAGGTATTACAATTGATTTTATTACGAAGTTACCGAGAGTTGTGGGTGGTTATGATACCATTTGGGTATTGTTGACCGACTCACAAAGTCAGCTCATTTCTTACCGATTAAGGAAATGGATTCGATGGAGAAGCTTACTCATTTGTATTTGAAGGAGATTGTTTCAAGACATGGTGTTCATGTATCTATTATTTCAGACCGAGACAGTCGATTTATATCGAGGTTTTGGCAATCCTTACAGGAAGCCTTGGGAACTAAGTTAGATATGAGCACCGCTTACCATCCCCATGCGGATGGTCAGAGTGAAAGGACCATTCAAATGTTAGAAGACATGTTACGAGCATGTGTTATTGATTTTGGTAATGGGTGGGATAGGTATTTGCCACTAGCTGAATTTTCTTATAATAATAGCTATCATGCAAGTATTAAAGCCGCACCGTTTGAAGCTCTGTATGGTAGAAAGTGTAGGTCTCATGTCTGCTGGAATGAGGTTGGGAATGCTCAACTCACATGTCCAAAAATTATTCATGAGACTACCGAGAAGATCGTACAGATTAAGGAAAGATTGAGAACCACCAGAAGTCGGCAGAAGAGCTATGCCAATAAGAGAAGGAAAGATATTGAATTTCAGGTCAGTGACCGTGTTATGTTAAAGGTATCACCTTGGAAAGGTGTGGTACATTTTGGTAAAAGGGGAAAGTTGAATCCTCGTTTTGTTGGACCGTTCGAGATTTTTGAGAGAGTTGGACCTGTGGCTTATCGTTTGAGATTACCCCAAGACCTCAGTGCTGTTCATGACGTTTTTCACGTGTCGAATTTGAAGAAGTGTTCGGCCAAGGCCGATGAGACCATTCCTCTTGAGGAGCTACATTTTTATAAGCAACTTCATTTTATTGAGGAATCTGTTGAAATTATGGACCGAGAGGTAAAGACTCTTAAGCATAGTAGAATTCCTATTGTCCGGGTTAGATGAAACGCCAGACGCGGTCCCGAGTTCACTTGGGAGCATGAAGATCAGATGAAGCAGAAGTACCCGCATTTGTTCCCAGATGCCGAGTCAACCCCTGCACCTGCTTAAATTTCGGGACCAAATTTCCGTAACGGGAAGGTACTGTCACGACCCTACTTTTTTCGTTATCTTTTACCGTTAATTATTTAACGACCGTTAACTGTTATTCGTTCCACGTCACTTCTATGACCTATATTATTATTTTTGTAATAATATATTAATTATTATGTGTTAAATGAATATATGTATTCATATTTTAAATCATACGTTTCCACGTGTCGTGTATTTCTATCCGGCGAATCTTTTTGATTTTCAAACCAACGGTCGAGTTTTCGGGATTTTTAAATCCTATATATTTTAAATATGATATTTTAAGGTCATATGATTATATATGGTTTTTATATTTATTTTTCGTCGCGCAATTGTTATCTCTCCGAATTTTTAATCGCGTAAGCGTGTTTTTGCGTTTCGGGGTTCGTTCGGGCTTCCGGGCCACAAGTTATTACACATTTATCAAGATTAGGCAATGGGACCCACCTCATGACCCAACCTACAGCTGACCCATCAAGGGGGGAGTATACTCCCTTGATTTTCCCATTTTTCTTTTCATTTGTCACATTCCACTTTTTATCACAAACCTAATTTTAGATATTTACTCTCCTCCTCCCTTTTTGCTCCCCTTGAGCCGTCACCCCTACCACCATCATCATCATCATATTGCTTCAAAAATCAAGCATGGATCAAGGATTAATTAACACCAACGCGTTCCTTTCAATCTCCTCTACGCGATAACATCAATTGATTATTGATTAGGGTATAAACCCTAACCCTAGAACTTTTGATTTTTCTTTATTTTTCTGTATTTTGATTATATATTAATAGTATGATGATTACTTGTTGTTGTAATGGTGTTTGTATGCATAGAATTACTCAAATACATATATTTTCGGTTTGATATAATTGGGATAGCAGCTTTTTGTTTAATTCTAGAATTGTGACTGCTATAAAAGTTAAAATAGAGTAGTTAGATGAGTTCCTCTCATCAAGGCATTAATTTTAGACTCCGGATTCATGTCGTTTCGATTCCCGGAGCCCTAGATATGATCAAAATGGTATTTTGTTAAGATTGAAATGTGATATTGATATGAACCAGGTTTGGTCCGACTTTATGACCATATTTGGTAACTTTAGGGTGTGTTAGTGTGTTAGGATCAATGGTGGGACTAATTTTCATGTTCGGGTCATCTAAATCCGAGCCACGAAACACCCGTTATGTCTAAAACACGATTTTGATTGAATTGAAGTTCCAAGTGGTGTCATGGCTGATCACCACAACTTGTGGACTGTTATTGGTGTGTTCTTGAGTGTACCAAAGTGTCGGGTGGTTTGATTATGCGGAGATATATGTAAGGCTCGCCGAAAACCGACACCCGGGTCTCAAGATACGACCCGATGAACTTTTAATAAATTACTTATGATATAAAAAGTAATTATTATTATTTAAGACTTATGATATATATTTATTATATCATTAAATTAATACTTATGATTTAATTAACATTTTAATTAAACTTGTGATTAATAATACTTTCATTATTAATGGAAAATACTTATGATAAGTATTAAACTTATATTATGAGATTATTATAATAAGACTTATAATAAGGATTAATTAATTATTTAATTATTATAAGGCTTAGTTATTATTTAATTATAATTTAATTATTAAATACTTATAATTTAATGATTATAATTAGAAACTTATGATATGATTAATAATTCATTATTAATTAATAATACTTATGATATAATTTAAAATTTATTATTAATTAATAATACTTATATTATGATTAATATTTAATTAATTAATTAAATACTTATGTTATATTAATTATATCATTATACTTATATTAACTTTAATAATTCATTTTAATTTAATTAAACTTATGTTATGACATAATTAGACATATTTAACTTTAATAAACGTTATAACTTACATTATTATTATAACTTACACTTTTAAAATTAACGTTGACTATGTTTGACCAAGGTTTACTTTTGAGTTGACTTTCGGTTGACTTTGACTTTCAGTTGACTTTTATTGACTTTCTAATTAAGGAAACTTTCCTAACTTATAAACTTTCCTAAAATAGCAACTTTCTAAAAATGGAAACCTGCCAAAAATAGAAACTTTCTAAAAATATAAAGTGTGTGTCCGTAAGCTGTTCCAATCAAACCATTGCATATTGAGTATTGTTCTGTGTCTACTTGCAACATGTACAATAGCTATCATACTAAGACTTGACCTAAGTTAGTTATTTATATCGACCTGCTTTATTTATAGATCGGCGTTGTGATCATTTCTGATCACTGTACTACTTTTGCTGTTTGCTTAATTGTGTTGGTTACTTCGTTACTATTAAGGTGAGTTATAGTCCCATTTTTCTATTTTAACTCTTTTGGGATGAGAATACATGCAATTTATTTTATAATTTGGACACACGTGGAAGTTGATTTAAATTATTCATTGTGAGTTGAACAAAAATATTCCATAGTCTGGTAACTGTAATCACTGGTTTCTACTGGTGAACGCGAATCCTACGGATAGATCTATCGGGTTTGACAACCCCATTTCGAGCTAGTCGCGCTAGCAATTTATAATCGGAATGTTTAGTACTTCGTATTTTGTTGTAGATACACTTGTTCGGTGTATATTATTTATTGTGTTTGGCAAGGGTAAATAAATGGTTAAGTGGTTACCAGGTGGCTCACGGAAAATGGAATAATGTTTTTATATGTTTTCTAGCATATAATTTTGTGGTCCAAAAAGGAGATTTTATGTTTTCAAACATAAATTTTAATGGTTTAAATTAAATATTATTTGCAATATTAAACCTATAATTCACTCAACATTTTTGTTGACAGTTACTCGCATGTTTTATTCTCAGGTTCATGATTGATTGCTTCCGCTGTGCTTAGAGAGTCTACATATTTATGATGACAGCTTTTGTTAAACAATAACTTGCATTCTATTTTGATACATTTGATAATGGATGCTGTTGACTTTGTTTTGGTCAACTTTTGGTTAAGTAATAATGTATGGTTTTTCTAAACTTACATATTTTGATAGGTTTCCTTTATAGGAAATCATTTTTAAATAAAGAATGCAAGGTTATTTATTAAATTCATATAGAGTTATGATCAAGCTGTGGGACCAAGATAACGATGGTCGTCAAGTATACTTTGACGGGTCGTTAAAGTTGTATTGTAACACCTGTGTTACATCCGTCCCACATCGGTTGGAGAGGGGAACGAAGCATGCCTTATAAGGGTGTGGAGACCTTTCCTAGCATGACGCGTTTTGGGACCACAAGCTCATCAGATCTCATGAGAACTCTGCAGTTAAGCGTGCTCAGGCGAGAGCACTACCAGGATGGGTGACCTCCTGGGAAAGTGCTCGTCGTGTGTGGTTGCCAAGAAAAATCCGTGCGCCTACGGGCAAACCGGACAATATCGTGCTACAGGGAACCTTTACCTGGGATGTTACAGATGGTATCAGAGCCAGGCCCCGGACCAAATGTGCACAGCGAGGACGCTGTGTCCCATTAGGGGGAGGATTGTAACACCCGTGTTACATCCGTCCCACATCGTTTGGAGAGGGAAACGAAACATGCCTTATAAGGGTGTGGAGACCTTTCCTAGCATGATGCGTTTTGGGACCACAAGCGCAGCAGATCTCATGAAAACTCTGCAGTTAAGCGTGCTAAGGCGAGAGCACTACCAGGATGGGTGACCTCCTGGGAAAGTGCTCGTCGTGTGTGGTTGCCAGGAAAAATCTGTGCGCCTACGGGCAAAGCGGACAATATCATGCTACGGGGAACGTTTACCTGGGATGTTACAGTTTAAAGGGTAAAAGGGTAAGAGAGAAATTGAAGAAGCTTGGAGATCTTGATGGAGATTGGGAAGATGCTCAAGAAAAGGGTTTGGATGGAGATGTACATTTTTGCCTCATAGGTTCTTGGAATCATTTCAATCAAGATGGTCAAAGTGAAGAAGGGGTTGTATCTCCCTATAAAGAAGATGATGTCTCAAGCATGTAATGCAATGAGGTACATTCTATCCATCTAATTATGATGAATTGCTTGATGATTACAAAACTATCAAATTTGTATATGATAGTAGTCGTGACAAAGTAAAACTTTTAGCAAAGGAATTACACAAAGTTAATCAACTTAAGAAAGTTCTATTTGATGACAACAATTCTTTAAAAAGAAAAACTTGAAGAGATAACTATTTATAATTCATCAAAAGAAAAATTTCAAATGAATTTGTTTCACGACTCTAGCAAATACAAATCACGTAATCAAAGTTCATTATCTGTTATTAGGAGAATTGAAAACATGGAAAGAATGGGCCAAACTAGCAACTCAATGGAAGGGATAAGTCAATGATTGGGTAACCTTAAAATCAATCAAAACCAATGATCAAAATGCTAATTAGAATAACCTTTTCAAAAGACTTTAAAATAATGAAAGGTTTTTCATAAGAATGCAAAATTGTTTTTGAAAATGATTTTGAAAGGAATGTTGAAGGAAGTCTACTTGTATTAGGATTGTATGTTTAAATGAAATTATAAATTACATGCTACATACGAGTGAATGTGTTTTGTGTATACTATATGTGTAATTGTGTATATATATATATATATATATATATATATATATATATATATATATATATATATATATATATATATATATATATATATATATATATATATATATATATATATATAGTATATTACGTGTCATTGATGATGAAACATCGGTAGGATGTGATCATTCAATGTTAGGAAAAGAAAACTTGTCCTCAAGTATTCTATAGAACCTAAGAATCGTCAAAACGCACTCAAAATAAGAAGAAGTGAAGAAATTCTGCATCAGGAGTTCCACGGCTGAAGCATAACTAACCGCAGACTCAATCGTAGACACTTGTTCCATCCTTCTAAAAGATTTTCCTCCATGGCCATTGCCATGGTTGACCGTATTGCAACCGTGCGCGGCCTGACACTGTTTTTAATTGAATAAAACTTTCATTTTTCATTTCATTCAAAAGCAATCCAAAACAAAAACTCTCTGCATGGCTGAGAAGATCGACCGCACATTGAAGAAAATGCATTCCCTCCACTTCCATTCCTACTTTCGGTATGATTAATACTTGATTTCCTATCATTCAATTGTGTTTGTATGATGAAATCTTCACCATTCTTGAGAAGAAACCCTAACTACAATGTCTCTAAACCTAAATTGATGCAAATGATCAAAATTGTTCTTGAAAACAACTTAGAAACGATTGTAGTAATGCCTATCTATGCATTGATTTAACTTTGGACAATTCTAGGGTTCATTATACATCTAGGTTAGATTTTCATCAAATCATTGTTCATGTGATACAAACTACATTGTTGCAAATTAAGTGTGATAATGTTAGATATTAACTTTGTGAAAATCATAATCTAGTTGCAAACTCATTGACACTAATTGAGAGTGAAAATGTGAAGAATATTAGCATCAAAACACTTAAGTGTTGATGATGATTAAAGTTTGCAAAACTTGTTGCCTACAATTGAATTATACATACTGTTTGAATTAATTTGAAGTATCATTTTGTAGAAAATGACAAGAGGAAAAGGAAAGAATACCGAACCAAGAAGAAAGGATTCATACTATCCACCAATAGATCTAACAGAAAGAATTAACTACAAAATTGAGTTTCTTTCTGACCGACAAATTGCTAAAGGGAGAAGAGTTACCCATAATCAAATGCCTGAACTCATGAGACAATTCGAAACACTTTAGTGGGGAGCATTTCTCACTGTTGATGGTCCTATTTACCCATCTCTTGTTCGAGAATTCTACGCAAACTTCAACTTTGTGAATAATGAAGTTTACTACAATCTTCAAGGCACAAACTATTGCTACTCTCTCACGGATTTTGGTGGCATTCTTCAAGTTCCAACAGATAGTGAAGAATTCTTTAGCACGCGTCATGAACTGACATATCTTTCGAGTTATATTTCCAACAAAATGGCTCTAATCGATACACTATGCAAGGAGGATGCTCCCTGAGGTGAAATCGAAAGATCTGGAGTACTGGGAAGACACCTCTCCTCTGAGTATGATGTTTGGAATAAAGTAATTAACTATAACATCTACTACAAATCAGGAAATCACTCTAACATCTACGCCACTCAATTTGCTCTAATGTGGTGCTTAGAACATGGTATAAAGGTGAATATAGCTTATCTAATGGCAACCAGAATGAACCGAACTATCACCGAAACAAATTGAGCATTACCATATGGAATGTATCTCAACAAATTGTATAGATACCTCAAAATCTCAAGCAATGACTCTCTTCCACTTATTCACAAACCTATTTTACCACCAAAGATAGCGGTAGGATCTACTTCCAAACGAAGAAGAACTACCAATGAGGAAGAAACTAACAGAGGAGCTATTGAGATCTCCGACAGTGAAGATGAAGAAGGGGATGAATCGGTGAGAGACCTTGGGATAAATGCTAAGATGGATAGAATCTATCAAACTCAAATTAAAAGCTTGAAGAAAGAATCAAAGGTGAAGAAGTTGCTAAAGGGAGTGATCAAGAGCTTGACTTGTAGGTCAGGAAACGTGGAAGACGATGATTTGAGTGATGAATTTTAAGAAGTTCTTATGGAATTATTCTATTATCTTATGGTTGAATGTTTAAGACAATAGTATGTTTGCTTAATAAATATTTTCTCTTATTTATCTATGTTTACTACATACATTCAATTGATGATATGAAAAGTCCAAACAAATCTGTTAAAGTCACGCATGGTTGAAACCACAGTCGATTGTAGGGTAAGCCGTGGATTGAATGACAAAGTGTATTGTCCTATTCTGCCTAATAACATCAAAAACTCAATAAAGTCTCAAATGAGAATTGACATGTCAATCAAAAGGCTTTATTCATCTAACCTACCCCACCAGTGAGTATTCAATAAAGTTAAGTTGTACCTAGTAAACCTCTATAAAAACTAGTGCATTCAACTAAACTCATACCCATCATCACAAACCTTCAAAATTCATCACTCTCAAACCATGAGACCCATTGCAGAAGGAAGAGAAGTGTTAACACACCAACTTTTAACCTATTCGCTTACCAAATTCTCTAGTGTAAATTGAAATACCTTCCTCAACCTATGATGGCCACTATATCCTCTCCATGTGAATGAATTCTATGCAAATTTTCAATTTCATGATGATATGAAGATATCATTCTCTCTCTATAGCAAAAGCAATTCCTTGACACTAGAAGAATTTGGAAACATCATGGATGTTCCAAGTAACAGACTCACATTCTTTCTCAACCCAAACTCATTTAATGAGTTCCCAGAATGGCTAGAAAAAGATAGTGCTCTTGAAACATTGTGTGAAGGACCACTCAAATTTGAGTCCATTAATAAGGACGGGTTCTTATTCCATCACCTTGCCTCAACATATGATCTATGGCAACAAATCATCTCCATAAATGTATATGGAAAAGGCGAAGTACTTTGGCAAATGAATGCCAATGAAGTTACTCTTATGTGGTGTCTCATACACTCACTCAAAGTGAATATTGCATTTCTTATGGCATCAAGAATGCAACAAGCAGCTCGAGAACCTCACTCGCAATTACCCTATGATCTACATCTAACTAAACTATTTGCTCACCTCAAATTAACAACCACTTATGACTATGCTGTTCAAGTCTCGTCATATCCAATATGCAGAGCATCAACCAAACCATTCGTTGAACCTTCACCAGATAACCCTCCAAATTTTTGCTCTCTTTCAACTTTGGGATAAAGCAGCGTCATGCACATAAATGTTCTGAAAATCGGACGACGTCTGAGTAAGCTTGAAGGAATCACAAGTGTCATGACCCAGAAAATTTCGACTTATTTTGAACCAAATGTATATATGATTTAATAATTCTGAGATGATAAGCTAAGTCTGTTAAACTGAGCCTCAAAATTTTTGAACTGTTTATATGAATTCAGTTAACCTTTAACTAATCCCGACGATTCACGAACAGTTATTTGTAAATAATTATGCATTAGTATTAATTTGTTATATTAATACTATTATTATTAATATTATTTTTAACAACATATCACTAATTATTATCACTTACAAGTATTATTATTAACAATATTATTAATATTATTATTATTATTAATTATTATTATCATTAATATTAATATTAACATTAATATTACTAGTATTATCACTATTACTAAAATTATTATTAATATCATTATTATATTAATACAATTTACTATTATTATTAATAATATTATTATTAACATTATATAGTTATCATTATTAATAATGACAATTTAACATTTTTATTAAAATTATTATTATTATTATTATTATTATTATTATTATTATTATTATTATTATTATTATTATTATTATTATTATTATTATTATTAACATATTATTATTAATATCATTATTATACTTGATATTAATTATTATTATCACTATAATTATTATGATTAATATTTATTATTAATATTATTATTATTAATTTATTATTAAAATTTAAAAAAAAATTGAAATAGACTGTATTAGGTCATGATGTTTTTTTTATTTTTTTCCAAATCGTGATATATTTTTTTATTCTTCTACTAGTTTCAATTTTAGTTTTATCAACCTGATTATTATTATATATTGCATCTGCTACTGATTGGAAATTTAAAACAGAAAATTTTTTTAAAAAAAAGAGAAGCTCGTACCCTGTTCTTGACTTATTTTACCAAAACCTCGAATCCGAATCAATTTTAAAAATCTATAAATGTAGTCTTGTTAGTAATCTCATACTCAAACTATCTGTAAAATCTCAAGTCTCAATTCTTCAAAACGAGTTCGAATTTTTGAGTAAAAGTTTTGGTTTTAAAAAGTCAAACTTCATTCTTAGATCAAATTCGAGTTAAATTTGATGTTTCCAGTTAAATTGATGATTGGAAAAGTTTTTAGGAGTGATTTGAAACACAATTTGTGTTATAATATTTGTCTATAACGTCCTTAAAAATCAAAATCGATTTTATTTTAAAAAAAACAGCGAGCTGCAGTAGCAGCGTTTTTGATATTTTTATTTTTTCTATTCTAAATTAATTCAAAAACCTACTATGAGTCATTTCTATTTAAATTACGAGTTTTAACAATTGATTTGAGGTTAGTATGTTCTCTGGTCGAATTAACTGTAAAGAAGAAGAAGAAAGGGAAACAGAAAAAGAAACGGGTTAAACATAAATAAAGTGATAAAGATTACAGAAAGAAATAGACAGCAGAATGGTTAGAGTGGGTGTCGAGTGACTTAAAGGTCACGGGTTCAAGCCCGGGCATGGGCGTTTATATTTTTTTAAAGCTTATTACATTAAGGTAGCCTTTCTAATATTTGTATTATTAATTATTAATATTATTATTATTATTTAATTAGTATTATTATTATTATTGTTAATATTATTGTTATTAAGTATTAGTATTATTATTACTACTAGTATTATTATTATTATTATTAAATATTATGAATATTATATTATTGTTATTAATATTACTATCATTACTAGTATTATCATTAAATAGTATTTTTATTATTATCATTACGATTAATTTTATCAGATTATTAATATAAGTATTATTATTAACATTATCATTATTATTATTATCATGGGTATTATTATTAGTGAACTATTATTAAAATTATTATCATTAATAGTGAAATAGTTATTTTTATAGTTATTATTATTGTTGGTATTATTGTTGACATCAGTAATACTAAAAGTATCATTATTTCTAAATCTATCGATTTATTTAATATTTTCATTAAGAATATTATTAGTAGTATCATTATTATAAAAATTAACATTTTTATTAAAACTATCATTTTAAATAAAAATTATCATTTCTAAGTATTATTATTATTAATACTACTATAATTATTATTATAGATATTACAAAAATTGTTAATATCATTACTATTGTTAACATATAACATTTTAATTATTTCTATTATTAGTATTATAAGAACATTCATTTTTACTATTATTATTATTATTATTATTATTATTATTATTACTTTTAAACATTATTATGATTATTATCATTTTTACTACTAGTATTATTGTTATTACAAAATAATACAACTCTTTATTCATTATCATTATTAATATCATTTTATCAAATAAATACTTATATATAGAATATATATAAAAGTATATATATAAAAATATATAACAATTGAAATAATATATAAACTTGTTCGATTACGAGTATATGTGTTAATATATATACTTGATATAGGTTTGTGAATCCGAGGACAACTCTGCACTTGTTCAGTGCCATCATACACATAATTACTACGAACTATCGTATCGTGAGTTTTCATAGCTCCTTTTTTAATTGCTTTTGCAATATATATTTTTGGGCTGAGAATACATGCGTTACTTTTATAACTGCTTTAAGTTTAGACACAAGTACTCAAACTTATATGCTATGTCATACTATGATTCATGCTAAATCCCTACCGTAATATATTCAATTACTGGAATTTTTGCAAGCTTAATTATTGTGAATAGCGCTATTGAGAGTAACGTCTCTGTCCATTTGACTGTTGGTCTTTGGATACATAATAATGATTCAACAACACGAATAACAAAGTGTCATGGGGTAACTTTTGTTTAGTCACGATATTACAAACTACAGTAACACTTTTAGATTGATATTTCTATATCAATCAACTTTAAACTGAAATCTTGTGGTCTAATGTGAAGCGACCCTTCCTAATCCATCCGGACGAAGTCCATATCAATTATAAATGATTCACAATAGTTGATTACATCGCGAGGTACTTGACCTCTATATGATACATTTTACAAACATTGCATTCGTTTTTGAAAAGACAATCTTTCATTACATCGAAAGTTGACGGCATGCATACTATTTCATAATATATCTAACTATAAGTGACTTAATAATAATCATGTTAGTCTTAGTAATAATAATAAGTAATCTAAAAATAATAACAACAACAATAATAATAATAACAATAATAATAATAATAATAATAATAATAATAATAATACCTTGAATATTAAGTAAGTCCATTAAAGTTTAATGAGTCCAAGATTATGACCCATTTGTATTGATAAATGGATCTCTAAACAGCCCATCAAGTAGTCCAGTAACTTTAGCAGGTTTCTTCGTGTTAGGTTTATATCGAATAATAAGGGTATCAAGCAGAGCATTCACCAGTTTCTTAAATCATGGTTTCAATTTCTTTCCTGCTCATCATCGATCATCTTCCATCATCATTTCATTATCATCGATCTTCCTTATCGTATAATAGAAATCGACAGAAGGTTGCAGGTATTTTGGGAATTCGATGGTGGTTGCCAATAGGTTTGATGAGGGGGTTGATTAATCATGCTTCATCTTCTCAAATCATAATCATCATCTTCATCATCAACAGATTATTTAAGTGGTAATCATCGGTGAATAGCAGGTTAATCGGTTGTCATCATCCCTGTTCAACTTCTTCATCGTCTTTTTCCTCATCGTTGATCATCATCCTCCATCCATCAATCGAGTAATCGATTAAATAATCGGTGATGTAGGTAATTGGTTCTTTAATACCTTTTTAATTTCTTCATTCCTCAAAAAAAAAAAATTTCTATATTTTAATTGGATCCACACGAATTAGTAACAATATGAAGATTTCAATTTGATATCTTGTGATTTTTGTCAAATTCCCTAATTTGATTTTTATAGACTGCTGTTTGACTACAGGGTTGGAGGAGTTGAATGTGTTCTGCTAATTCGCCCAGATAATTTCATCAATTTGATGATAGATACATGAAGATACACTTTGATCTGAGGTTAGGTAAGTGTAATTTGTAGTTCAAATTTATTTCAGTTTCGATGCAGGGTTTTGTTGGAATTGTAACGGAAACAAATAGATTTAAGAGGTGTTTCTTGGTTGGTTTTGCTTGTCAACAACAGTAAATAACAATAACATGGTGAAGTTGCAGGTTTTGTAATGGTTTGATTAATCACTAGTGTTTTCAGTTTGTGATGTATGTATGTAATCATATATGTGTTGGTTTGATGATAATTCAAGATGGTAGTTTATGCATTTAATAGTTTAATATGATATGGTTGTTCTAGGCTTACCAATACAGCAGCAAAATAGCAGCATTAGTTATTTCGAATACGTGCAGGCAGCTGTACTGATATAGAAGACATAATCGTGTAGCAGCAGTTGGTCATAGTGATGATTTGGTGATGTTTGTGTTCGACAAAAGAAGATTGAACCAGAAACAGAACCCGTGGTAAGTTTGATGGAAACATTGACCAACAACAAAATATTGAAGGTGATCGTTTGGCTTTGACAGAAATAGATAATAGAAACAATTATTGAAGTAGTAGAATGGTGTCGGTGTTGATGAATGTTATGATAATGATCGAGTAATTGAAATAAAAACATGGTAATTGATTTGTTTTTGTTTAAATGATGCAGGTGGTGACCACGTGGTGGTGACGGTTTTCTATGGTGGAAGATGATTTGATCGTGGTCATTCATTAGTGGTTATCGATGTGGTGTTCAGGGATGTTTTTCAAACAGAAAATAGACAGGATATTGTAGCAGTATTAGTAGAATGGGGAGAAGCAGCAGCACAATAGTTTTTCGTGGGTTCATGGTGGTTTCTTGGATTAGTTTCGAGCTTCATAGCAGCAGTAGCAACTTGTAGCAGCCTTTGTTGTTTTAATTGGGTTATGGTGAAGTTAAATGGTGGAGGAAGGTGGTTTTAAGGTAAAGTTTTATGTCAAACGAGTATGCATATGCATATTGTATATAAGGAATAAGTAAGTGGTGTTTGGTTAAGACTTTACACATAAAGCAATAGAATTTGGTTAGTCAAAAGGAGAAGATAGAATAGAATATGGGTGTGTTCCCTGAATGAATGATAACTCCATATATAGGTATATATTATATTGCTTGATGTAGATATATAATAGATAGTACATTCAATCACTATAGTAACCAAATTCTTCACTCAATCATCAACAGGAATTGAAGAGAAAAAGAATAGATATCGATACAGACATTTAACAAAATTCGTACTAATGATTTTGATGTGTAATAATTTGTAGACAAAAACAATTTTTGTTACAGTTTGATAGGGATTTTTAACAGGTTCCAAATATATACCTAATCCTATATAACCCATATTAATAACTAAATGAATAAGTATATTAATAATTAATTATGTAAATAATAACATTAATGATTAATAATAATAATAACAACAATGGTAATAATAATTATTAATAACAATATTAAAAATGATATACTAATGATATTGTCTTATTTTACATCTTTAATTCTAATGATTAAATTATTTTCTTATTTCAAATTATTATATATACTTATACTTATATTCATTTATATATATATATATATATATATATATATATATATATATATATATATATATATATATATATATATATATATATATATATATATTTATTTATTTATTTATTTATTTATTTACAATAAATGTTCGTGAATCGTCGGGAATAGTCAAAGGTTAATTGATCACATGAACATAGTGTTCAAAGTTTTTGAGATTTCAACATTACAGACTTTGCTTATCGTGTCAGAAACATACAAAGGTTAAGTTTAAATTTGATCGAAAATTTCCGGGTCGTCACAGTACCTACCCGTTAAAAAAATTTTATCCCGAAATTTGAGTGAGGTCGTCATAAATAACTATAAAAATATTTTCATGACGAATTTGAGTTGATAAATAGAGTTTTATCATCATTAAGTAATACAGATAAAACAATTCGATTACTCGAAGAGCACGAATGAGGCTATCACAAAAGAGTGAAATGAGAAAGACAAGTTTCATCATAACTTTTGACTTGTCATGGTTGAATTTAGAAAATAAGGTGCGTATCAACCTTTGACATGGTCACATTTGAATTTCGGAATTCAAGAGATTTAAAGGAAATCTTCGAAATCTAAAAGATTTGATTCTTCGGCGAATAAGGAAATTAAGATCTCTATAATTAACTACGGTGATCTGCCTCGGTTACTCCGTCCGATATCTCCATTATAAATTAAACTCTTCCGTTCCATTATTCTCATCATTCCTATACTTTCATTCTTAATTCTTACTTCTAAAAGGTTGGGAAAATGCTTCATCCAGTTCTACTCCTTGATATTTTCTTAATTATCATTTCTATCATCCTTCTTTTTAATCTTCCACCAAAAGAATCTGGTTACTTCTACTATTACCTTGGGGTGATACTATTCTTAATTCTACCGTGTCTTTATATTGCTATTTGTATTAATATCCACGGTTTGTAATTTATGTGTTGTTATCGGGCTTTATATTCTCCCTTATATTTTGGAGTCCCTACTTTCGTCTTCTATAATCATTGTCATTCACAGTTAATGCTCTCTCTTATTTGCTGCGATTTATACCCTCTTTCTATTTCGAATTTCCATGCTTTTGTTTTCTTTTTGCAAGTAATGGTCCAGAATTTGTAGGTATGGAGTTTTGAATGAACATGACTAATGTTCTGAGAGAGAGATTGTAATAGTACGATTTTGATTTGGTAAATTACCAGAATTCAAGAGAAAAGATAGAACTATCAAGAAAATATGTTCTTGATATGTTTATAGATTAGATAGAACGTAAGAGTCGTGTAACATGGCATATGATGACGTTACGATCAGTGAATCATCACGTCCCATTAGAAACTCATCATGACTTACTGTAATATAATCACGTTGATCAAGTGTCATTATATTATACAAACTCATGCATCAGTTCCCAACATTACTTCAATAACATTCATATTTTAAGCTTTAAAGTTTACAGAATATAGAAACTAAACAGTTTCCTTTATGATGTAATCTAGATGACGTGAAAAGATAACCGATTTCAGATAAGGATAGTTATGAAAATATCTTCAGAAATATCGAAGATATTTATGACGATATTTTGGAACTTCTAAGATCGAAGGTTGATGAAGAAAATCCTTTCGCAAGGATTTAGAATAAATAAGGAGCAAGATATTCGTTGAAGAGTTCATCAGATACAGAATCATCTGAATTCGTTAAGTACATGTTTAGTCCTTGTGATTTGTCCACAGTCTCCTTCATGGTTTCCTTAATTCGTTTTCCAGTTCTAACTTTTCTGATCTTTTCAAACATACTATTCTTTATCATCAAACTTCCAATGATTTAAGGTCGTTTACGACTATCTACGGTTTCTGCTGCTTCATTCAGCTTTTTCAACATTCAGAGTATTGATTTGTAGACTGAGTGCTTTTCAGAATTTCAGAATGAAAGATCTTAATTCGAAGAGATAAATGTTATACATATAACTGTTGATGTAGATATGCTGTGTGTTTTCAAAGTACTGATTGCTGATTCCCAGTAATTGGTATGGCAGTTGTCGTTACGAGATGCGGATGAGTATATGATAAGGTTTCAATGAATAAATATAATGATTTATCAGAGAGATTTAAGCCAAGAAGCAACGAGGTTGCTGGTACGTCTGCTGGTAATATGGTGGAATATAAAAGGTTCACTGGTAACAATGACGAAAAGGCAAACTTATATATCAAGAGTGTAATAAGTCTATTTCGAATGAAAGTTGAAGTTGATTTGCTGGAGCTGTGACAAAATTGGCTAATTTGGAGAGGTGTTGTAAAGTTATTTTCGATAATAACAAGCCAAAGAAGTTAGCACAGATACGTGTTAAACATTTATACAAGTTCTGAATGTTTTCAGGTGCATAACTATATGCATCGATCTTTTCTTCCGTAGATGAAGTACGGTTGGTTCATCCTCTCGATTGAGGTGTTTTCAAGTATCATGAAAGGTTTGAACGCAGATCGTAATCGTTAAGATATAAATGAAGTTTAGGATGAAATCAAGTGGCAAACTTAAAGAAATGTTTAGTTTCATATGTTATAGTCAATATTTTAATTCATTTTAATTGTCCAATGTTGGTAGTCCATAGCTAGCAATTCAATAATTGATATATAGTTTAATATATAATATTCGAATTAATTAATACGTATCGTAACCCGTGTACATGTCTCAGACTCGATCACAACTCAAAGTATATATATTATTGTAGAATCAACCTCAACCCTGTATAGTAAACTAGATCATTATAGCATATAGAGTGTCTATGGTTATTCCAAATAATATATATAGATGCGTCGATATGATATGTCAAAACCTTGTATATGTGTCCCGATATTTAAAGTGCGTAAAATAATAACAGAAATTAAATGACGATAAATAAAATTGCGAGAATATAAATTGCGATAAATAAATTGCGATAAATAAAATGTAATCAGTTAGCTAGGAACAGTTAGCGTGGATTCTTAACAAAATTTTTCTCATAATTAAATTATTTGTTTCTAACAAGTTTTATTTTTGTCCAATGTTTTCTTCATTATGCCACTTGTTGGATTCTGATAGGTCAAAATCCAAATATGAAATTGAATGAAAATGGTTATTCTGTGGTGAACGGATTCGTATATCTGTGGATGTAAGTAGGATAGTAAATGACTGTTGAATCAGATTGGAAGAATGTACAGTGTAACGTATTAATGTGAAATCTAAATATTCCTCGGGTATTACCTACCCATTAAAATATATTTACCATTAACAGTTTGTACAAAAGAATTTTTAATTACAATCTTTATGAAAACACATATACATATATATTTTCTTCATACGTAATCATGAATTTAATGAGTCAATATGATATTAAACTCATCAGAATTACGGCTAGAACTAGAGTACATAATCTCTAAAACATTAGAGATTACATAATCGCCATGAAGGACGAAGATAGTTCATGTAGAACGATTCGTAGAACGATGATTATGCTTGAGGTATAGATTGCGAGGTTGAGACGTGTGATGATGTTGTTATTGTTGGTACTGGTTATGCTGCTGGTGCTGCTGATGGTGGTACTGTTGCTGTTGGTATTACAAGTGTTGTTGGTGCTGAGGTTGGTGATGATGTTGGTGTAGTAAGTATAGCTTGTAGATCACGCACCATTCTTGTCAGGGTTTCTATCCTACTCTCTATCATTTCTATCCATCCACTCATCTGATTCGATAGATCTTGATTATCAATTCGAAGTTCCCTAACTTCTTCTAATATTCCCCTTCGATTGGTATTCGGAAGTAGAGGTTGAATATCTTTTGAGATTGCAGTAATGCGACCTTCGAGGTGGAAAACTTTAGCAAGAAGGGTGAATACAGTGTTGCGCATAGGTTCACCGGTGAGTACATCATTTTCTCCGATGTTAGGAGGTAAGTTTGGTTCACGGTAGGGCTCGCCTTCTTCATTTCTTCATCGAGTGAGTAAATCTCGGACACACCCCCATCTCCTCCAGAAAGAAAAATAGCTAAATGGTGGAGACACTTTGGGTTCATTGACTTTGGAGTCTACTTCAATACTCATCTCGAAATTGCTTCCGGAACTAATGAAATCCAAGCTAGGTGTAGGATCCATCTCTTATGATCAGTTAGAGGATTTTTGATATGAAATGATTTTCGGTTATCGGATAATATTCTAATTATATAGAATATCTAATATAGTACAGAAGATCCCGTAAATTATGTAAGAAATTAAGGAAACGTGTCAGATAAAGTCTACAGTAACAGATACGCTAAGATATGGATTTGTCTATACACTATTCATGCAATCAATGCAGTAAGATGTGTCTAGACTAGGAATGATAAGCAGATAATTTCCTAAGGATGATAAGTAGGCAATTTTCGACACGAAATGATAAGCAAAACTTTTGATATGCAGACACGGTCGAAGTTCAGACTCATTAATGCATCTAAGCAACTATCAGTTAGACATACTAATGCAAGACCTGGTTCGCTAAGACCACCTCTCTGATACCAACTGAAGCGACCCGTTCTAATCCATCCGGACGAAGTCCATATCAATTATAAATGATTCACAATAGTTGATTACATCGCGAGGTACTTGACCTCTATATGATACATTTTACAAACATTGCATTCGTTTTTAAAAAGACAATTTTTCATTACATCGAAAGTTGACGGCATGCATACTATTTCATAATATATCTAACTTTAAGTGACTTAATAATAATCATGTTAGTCTTAGTAATAATAATAAGTAATCTAAAAATAATAACAACAACAATAATAATAATAACAATAATAATAATAATAATAATAATAATAATACTAATAATAATAATAATAATAATAATAATAATAATAATAATAATAATAATAATAATAATAATACATTGAATATTAAGTAAGTCCATTAAAGTTTAAGGAGTCCAAGATTATGACCCATTTGTATTGATAAATGGATCTCTAAATAGCCCATCAAGTAGTCCAGTAACTTTAGCAGGTTTCTTCGTGTTAGGTTTATATCGAATAATAAGGGTATCGAGCAGAGCATTCACCAGTTTCTTAAATCATGGTTTCGATTTCTTCTCTGCTCATCATCAATCATCTTCCATCATCATTTCATTATCATCGATCTTCCTTATCGTAAAATAGAAATTGACAGAAGGTTGCAGGTATTTTGGGAATTCGATGGTGGTTTCCAATAGGTTTAATGAGGGGGTTGATTAATCATGCTTCATATTCTCAAATCATAATCATCATCTTCATCATCAACCGATTAATCAAGTGGTAATCATCGGTAAATAGCAGGTTAATCGGTTGTCATCATCCCTGTTCAACTTTTTCATCGTCTTTTTCCTCATCGTTGATCATCATCCTCCATCCATCAATCGAGTAATCGATTAAATAATTGGTAATGTAGGTAATTGGTTCTTTAATACCTTTTTAATTTCTTCATTCCTCTAAAAAAATAATTTTTCTGTATTTTAATTAGATCCACACGAATTAGTAACAATATGAAGATTTCAATTTGATATCTTGTGATTTTTGTCAAATTTCCTAATTCGATTTTTACAGACTGCTATTTGACTACAGGGTTGGAGGAGTTAAATGTGTTCTGCTAATTCGCCCAGATAATTTCATCAATTTGATGATAGATACATGAAGGTACACTTTGATCTGAGGTTAGGTAAGTGTATTGTGTAGTTCAAAGTTATTTCAGTTTCGATGCACGGTTTTATTGGAATTGTAACGGAAACAAATAGATTTAAGAGGTGTTTCTTGGTTGGTTTTGCTTGTCAATAACAGTAAATAACAATAACATGGTGAAGTTGCAGGTTTTGTAATGGTTTGATTAATCAGTAGTGTTTTCAGTTTGTGATGTATGTATGTAATCATATATGTGTTGGTTTGATGATAATTCAAGATGGTAGTTTGTGCATTTAATAGTTTAATATGATATGGTTGTTCTAGGCTTACCAATACAGCAGTAAAACAGCAGCATTAGTTATTTCAAATACATGCAGGCAACTGTACTGATATAGAAGACATAATCGTGTAGCAGCAGTTGGTCATAGTGATGATTTGGTGATGTTTGTGTTCGACAAAAGAAGATTGAACCAGAAACAGAACTCGTGGTAAGTTTGACGGAAACATTGACCAACAATAAAATATTGAAGGTGATCGTTTGGCTTTGACAGAAACAGATAATAGAAACAATTATTGAAGTAGCAGAATGGTGTCGGTGTTAATGAATGTTATCATAATGATCGAGTAATTGAAATAAAAACATGGTAATTGATTTGTTTTTGCTTAAATGATACAGGTGGTGACCACGTGGTGGTGACGGTTTTCAATGGTGGAAGATGATTTGATCATGGTCATTCATTAGTGGTTATCAATGTGGTGTTCAGTGATGTTTTTCGAACAGAAAATAGACAGGATATTGTAGCAGTATTAGTAGAACGGGGAGAAGCAACAGCACAATAGTTTTTCGTGGGTTCATGGTGGTTTCTTGGATTAGTTTCGAGCTTCATAGCAGCAGTAGCAACTTGTAGCAGCCTTAGTTTTTTTAATTGGGTTATGGTGAAGTTAGATGGTGGAGGAAGGTAGTTTTAGGGTAAAGTTTTATGTCAAACGAGTATGCATATGCATATTGTATATAAGGAATAAGTAAGTGTTGTTTGGTTAAGACTTTACACATAAAGCAAAAGAATTTGGTTAGTCAAAAGGAGAAGATAGAATAGAATATGGGTGTGTTCCCTGAATGAATGATAACTCCATATATAGGTATATATTATATTACTTGATGTAGATATATAATAGATAGTACATTCAATCACTATAGTAACCAAATTCTTCACTCAATCATCAACAGGAATTGAAGAGAAAAAGAATAGATATCGATACAAACATTTAACAAAATTCGTACTAATGATTTTGATGTGTAATAATTTGTAGACAAAAACAATTTTTGTTACAGTTTGATAGGGATTTTTAACAGGTTCCAAATATATACCTAATCCTATATAAGCCATATTAATAACTAAATAAATAAGTATATTAATAATTAATTATGTAAATAATAACACTAATGGTTAATAATAATAATAACAACAATGGTAATAATAATTATTAATAACAATATTAAAAATGATATACTAATGTTATTGTCTTATTTTACATCTTTAATTCTAATGATTAAATTGTATTTTCTTATTTCAAATTATTATATATACTTATACTTGTATTCATTCATTTATATATATATATATATATATATATATATATTTATTTATTTATTTATTTACAATAATTGTTCGTGAATCGTCGGGAATAGTCAAAAGTTAATTGATCACATGAACATAGTTTTCAAAGTTTTTGAGATTTTAACATTACAGACTTCGCTTATCGTGTCGTAGGTTAAGTTTAAATTTGATCGGAAATTTCCGAGTCGTCACTTAATGCTATACTGAACTATTGATTTATGATAAACCTATGAACTCACCAACCTTTTAGTTGACACTTTTTAGCATGTTTATTCTCAGGTACTTAAATATTGCTTCCGCTGTATATTTTCTGCTTTGATGATGATTGCTTGCTATGCTTGGAGTCTTCATTACATATCATATCATTTAAAGACATTTAATGCGTTGTTCATTAAATACAAGCAAATGACTATTTATCTTCCACTGCAAAAACTCAATAAATGTAATAAAACGCCTCATATAGAGTCGTGCTCATTATACGATTGCTTGATTTGATATAATTAGTCACAAATACTCCCAGACCTATTTGGGGGTGTGACAATAAGAGACACTCATCACTACATTCACCGAAAGGACTAGGTCAAGGCCATTTGAAGAACGCCTACCTATGCTATGAATGTTTTCGCTTTATGATGTATTCTCTATGCATAATTTCATGTATGCATATCTATGTTGTGTAACCCTACTTTAATGAATAAAATGTGTGCTTGTTATGCTTTTAATTATTATTTTCCACCATGCACAATTGAAGGGGGAGCTTTACTCTAAGGGCGAGCATAGTTCTAGGGGGAGCTAACCTTTTGCTTTGACAAAAGGGGGAGAAATATGGATACAAGTGATGTTAACACTTGCGTATTTATAGCAAAATGTCCCTCATCACGTGTATGTTTGTCATCATTAAAAGGGGGAGAATTGTAGTGACCCGAACTTTTCCATATTTATATATATTAATTGAGATTGATGTTTACATGATTAAATGTTTCCAACATGTTAAGCAATCAAACTTGTTAAGACTTGATTAATTGAAATAGGTTTCATATAGACAATTGACCACCCAAGTTGACCGGTGATTCACGAACGTTAAAACTTGTAAAAAACTATATGATGACATATATATGGTTATATATATAGTTAACATGATATTATGATAAGTAAACATATCATTAATTATATTAACAATGAACTACATATGTAAAAACAAGACTGCTAACTTAATGATTTTGAAACGAGACATATATGTAACGTTTATCGTTGTAACGACATTTAATGTATATATATCATATTAAGAGATATTCGTACATCATAATATCATGATAATATAATAATTTAAAATCTCTTTTGTTATTATAAACATTGGGTTAACAACATTTAACAAGATCGTTAACCTAAAGGTTTCAAAACAACACTTACATGTAACGACTAACGATGACTTAACGACTCAGTTAAAATGTATATACATGTAGTGTTTTAATATGTATTTATACACTTTTGAAAGACTTCAATACACTTATCAAAATACTTCTACTTAACAAAAATGCTTACAATTACATTCTCGTTCAGTTTCATCAACAATTCTACTCGTATGCACCCGTATTCGTACTCGTACAATACACAGCTTTTAGATGTATGTACTATTGGTATATACACTCCAATGATCAGCTCTTAGCAGCCCATGTGAGTCACCTAACACATGTGGGAACCATCATTTGGCAACTAGCATGAAATATCTCATAAGATTACAAAAATATGAGTAATCATTCATGACTTATTTACATGAAAACAAAATTACATATCCTTTATATCTAATCCATACACCAACGACCAAAAACACCTACAAACACTTTCATTCTTCAATTTTCTTCATCTAATTGAACTCTCTCAAGTTCTATCTTCAAGTTCTAAGTGTTCTTCATAAATTCCAAAAGTTCTAGTTTCATAAAATCAAGAATACTTTCAAGTTTGCTAGCTCACTTCCAATCTTGTAAGGTGATCATCCAACCTCTAGAAATCTTTGTTTCTTACAGTAGGTTATCATTCTAATACAAGGTAATAATCATATTCAAACTTTGGTTCAATTTCTATAACTATAACAATCTTATTTCAAGTGATGATCTTACTTGAACTTGTTTTCGTGTCATGATTTTGCTTCAAGAACTTTGAGCCATCCAAGGATCCATTGAAGCTAGATCCATTTTTCTCTTTTCTAGTAGGTTCATCCAAGGAACTTAAGGTAGTAATGATGTTCATAACATCATTCGATTCATACATATAAAGCTATCTTATTCGAAGGTTTAAACTTGTAATCACTAGAACATAGTTTAGTTAATTCTAAACTTGTTCGCAAACAAAAGTTAATCCTTCTAACTTGACTTTTAAAATCAACTAAACACATGTTCTATATCTATATGATATGCTAACTTAATGATTTAAAACCTGGAAACACGAAAAACACCGTAAAACCGGATTTACGCCGTCGTAGTAACACCGCGGGCTGTTTTGGGTTAGTTAATTAAAAACTATGATAAACTTTGATTTAAAAGTTGTTATTCTGAGAAAATGATTTTTATTATGAACATGAAATTATATCCAAAAATTATGGTTAAACTCAAAGTGGAAGTATGTTTTCTAAAATGGTCATCTAGACGTCGTTCTTTCGACTGAAATGACTACCTTTACAAAAACGACTTGTAACTTATTTTTCCGACTAGAAACCTATATTTTTTTTGTTTAGATTCATAAAATAGAGTTCAATATGAAACCATAGCAATTTGATTCACTCAAAACGGATTTAAAATGAAGAAGTTATGGGTAAAACAAGATTGGATAATTTTTCTCATTTTAGCTACGTGAAAATTGGTAACAAATCTATTCCAACCATAACTTAATCAACTTGTATTATATATTATGTAATCTTGAGATACCATAGACACGTATACAATGTTTCGACCTATCATGTCGACACATCTATATATATTTCGGAACAACCATAGACACTCTATATGTGAATGTTGGAGTTAGCTATACAGGGTTGAGGTTGATTCCAAAATATATATAGTTTGAGTTGTGATCAATACTGAGATACGTATACACTGGGTCGTGGATTGATTCAAGATAATATTTATTGATTTATTTCTGTACATCTAACTGTGGACAACTAGTTGTAGGTTACTAACGAGGACAGCTGACTTAATAAACTTAAAACATCAAAATATATTAAAAGTGTTGTAAATATATTTTGAACATACTTTGATATATATGTATATATTGTTATAGGTTCGTGAATCAACCAGTGGCCAAGTCTTACTTCCCGACGAAGTAAAAATCTGTGAAAGTGAGTTATAGTCCCACTTTTAAAATCTAATATTTTGGGATGAGAATACATGCAGGTTTTATAAATGATTTACAAAATAGACACAAGTACGTGAAACTACATTCTATGGTTGAATTATCGAAATCGAATATGCCCCTTTTTATTAAAGTCTGGTAATCTAAGAATTAGGGAACAGACACCCTAATTGACGCGAATCCTAAAGATAGATCTATTGGGCCTAACAAACCCCATCCAAAGTACCGGATGCTTTAGTACTTCGAAATTTATATCATATCCGAAGGGTGTCCCGGAATGATGGGGATATTCTTATATATGCATCTTGTTATTGTCGGTTACCAGGTGTTCACCATATGAATGATTTTTATCTCTATGTATGGGATGTGTATTGAAATATGAAATCTTGTGGTCTATTGTTACGATTTGATATATATAGGTTAAACCTATAACTCACCAACATTTTTGTTGACGTTTAAAGCATGTTTATTCTCAGGTGAATATTAAGAGCTTCCGCTGTTGCATACTAAAATAAGGACAAGATTTGGAGTCCATGTTTGTATGATATTGTGTAAAAACTGCATTCAAGAAACTGATTTCGATGTAACATATTTGTATTGTAAACCATTATGTAATGGTCGTTTGTAAACAGGATATTTTAGATTATCATTATTTGATAATCTACGTAAAGCTTTTTAAACCTTTATTTATGAAATAAAGGTTATGGTTTGTTTTAAAAATGAATGCAGTCTTTGAAAAACGTCTCATATAGAGGTCAAAACCTCGCAACGAAATCAATTAATATGGAACGTTTTTAATCAATAAGAACGGGACATTTCAGTTGGTATCCGAGCGTTGGTCTTAGAGAACCAGAATTTTGCATTAGTGTGTCTTATCTAGTTTGTTAGGATGCATTAGTGAGTCTGGACTTCGACCGTGTTTACTTGAAAAATGATTGCTTAACAAATTTTGTTGGAAACTATATATTTTTAACATGTGAATATTATGTGATATATTAATCTCTTAACGCGTTTGATATTATGTGATAGATGTCTACCTCTAAAACAAGTCCCATTGACTCACCTAATAATAATGAAGAGTCAAATGTAAATTGGAATGAGTCGTGGATTGATTCAAGATAATATTTATCGATTTATTTCTGTACATCTAACTGTGGACAACTAGTTGTAAGTTACTAACGAGGACAGCTGACTTAATAAACTTAAAACATCAAAATATATTAAAAGTGTTGTAAATATATTTTGAACATACTTTGATATATATGTATATATTGTTATAGGTTCGTGAATCAACCAGTGGCCAAGTCTTACTTCCCGACGAAGTAAAAATCTGTGAAAGTGAGTTATAGTCCCACTTTTAAAATCTAATATTTTTGGGATGAGAATACATGCAGGTTTTATAAATGATTTACAAAATAGACATAAGTACGTGAAACTACATTCTATGGTTGAATTATCGAAATCGAATATGCCCCTTTTTATTAAGTCTGGTAATCTAATAATTAGGGAACAGACACCCTAATTGACGCGAATCCTAAAGATAGATCTATTGGGCCTAACAAACCCCATCCAAAGTACCGGATGCTTTAGTACTTCGAAATTTATATCATATCCGAAGGGTGTCCCGGAATGATGGGGATATTCTTATATATACATCTTGTTATTGTCGGTTACCAGGTGTTCACCATATGAATGATTTTTATCTCTATGTATGGGATGTGTATTGAAATATGAAATCTTGTGGTCTATTGTTACGATTTGATATATATAGGTTAAACCTATAACTCACCAACATTTTTGTTGACGTTTTAAGCATGTTTATTCTCAGGTGATTATTAAGAGCTTCCGCTGTCGCATACTTAAATAAGGACGAGATTTGGAGTCCATGCTTGTATGATATTGTGTAAAAACTGCATTCAAGAAACTTATTTTGTTGTAACATATTTGTATTGTAAACCATTATGTAATGGTCGTGTGTAAACAGGATATTTTAGATTATCATTATTTGATAATCTACGTAAAGCTTTTAAACCTTTATTGATGAAATAAAGGTTATGGTTTGTTTTAAAATGAATGCAGTCTTTGAAAAACGTCTCATATAGAGGTCAAAACCTCGCAACGAAATCAATTAATATGGAACGTTTTTAATCAATAAGAACGGGACATTTCAAGAATGTTGGTTATTGGACTAATCGACAAAGTTAAGTATAATGTTTAACCAAAAAATATGTTTTGATGATGACACATACATATGCATAAGTGATGATCGACATCTTAACATAAAACACGCAAGTTCACTAATCCATATTTGATCTTGCAAATGACCAAATCAAACAAAACTTAGAATGAAAATAAAGATCATTAAAGTTACACGGTTAAAGGTACGGTCGACCATATACCTGACTGTAGAAGCCCAGACTGAATCTGCAACGCAGTTTTGTGAAAACAAGTTGCACTGTCATCACCACGGTCAATCGCAGTGCGACCGCAGAATTCACTCTCACCATTTTTGACCAAATCTAGTTTGAACAGTTCCCGAAATCTATAATTTATGAAACCTTTCTCAACACGCTTAGAATAGATGCCCTATCCATACTCAATTGAGTTTTGGTCATAAAAACGCTAATCTTGGGTAATCACGCTTAATTACACCTAAATGAAAATTTAATCATGATTAAGCATAACACATAAGTGTTAATCAATAACTTCTGATCTTAAAACTTGTCTAGACATTCTTATGATGATCACCAAGTACTAACACACATAAGCCAATGTCATTAGAATACTAATTACAATTAATTATTACTTAGTGATAAATTAAGGCTAAATGAAGAACAACACTTTAAAGTATAACTAGTAAAGACTTGTAATCCTAAAATACACTTAGATACATTTAGGATGGTCAACAAGTCCTAACTAGAGATTGCTCTTCCCTTGTACATGTGTTGGACATTAATGTGTGCTTACACATTAATCATGCAATGTGTTATATTGCAAGTAAGCTTGTCAAAGCTTAAACCATATTGTTGTGCAAATATCTATATGATTGATATTAGAATAATTATCTCTTGCTATATGTGAGTATTACTTGCTACTTGCTAATATGTTTGATACTCATTAATTTGCCAACTTGTTAATATGCTCTTAAGCTTGCTATGTGTTATAAGTTAGAACACTAGGATTCAAATAACTAGTTTACTTCAAGGAATTAGGTGTAACATGGTTTAAAAGTAATAATGGTCAATAATTTATTTGGTCTTGTGTAAGTAACACATTATGTAACATGTCCAAGTACAACTTAACATTGATGTCTTTACACACTCAATGTTTAACTTAGAAAGACATCATTCAATTAATCTTTACTTAATCTTAAAATGAACATGATTTGTGATTAATTGAAACAAGGAAGTTAATGACATGTTGACTAGTCTTTGAGATTGAACCACAATGCATTAATGAACCTAACTAAGTCTTGACCAAACTGAGATTACCCCAAATGACAATCAAGACACTCCTCCAAGAATGTTAGGTTTACCACATTTGGAGTGTCATGTCATTTTTACACAATAAGACCAAATCTCACACACTTAATGCATGTAGTACTTGTATAGGATATTGGGTTTCTTTTGCAGGTGCTAAATGAAGTAAAGATTCCAAAATATGGTGTTCAAATCTGAGTCAAATGGCTATACAACGGATACAAATTTTGGACAGAGGCGCACACGGTCGAACTACGATCGACCGTGACAGTGACCGTGTGGCAACAACTTGTTTTTGAATTCCACTATAAATAACCAACATTGGAGAGCATTTAAAGCTGACCCTCTTGCACATTTCAAAGGCATATTTCCAAAGATCACAAGGGCTTTAATTACTACTCAAATGTGATCAAGCAAGAGAAGATTCTATGATCTTATAGATATAGAATTTGGTTGTTGTAAACTTACTAATCAAATTTGTTTATCTTGTGAGTTTACTTAGTGTGATGTATGTCCTAGAATTGTCTTAGAATTATCATCACTAATTGTATGAGTCTTGTAACTTCAATTAGTAGAAACATAGGCTAACTTAGCGATCTACTTCCTTAAAGGGACTTAGGAAGGTGATGAATCTCAGTTAAAGATTAATACTTGTACAAGTTGAAGACAAGTTGAGCTAGGTTTGAAAGAAATCTTCCGTTGTGCATTTGCTCATTTAGAGATATTACTTGGAGTCATTCATGACATATTTTAAAAGACGTTGCATTCGAGTCGTCGAGTTCAACAAGATTACTATTAAGTCATTTATAGTTTGGATATATTATGAAAGGGTATGCATGTCTGTCAACTTTCGATGTAATGAAAGTTTGTCTTTTAAAACGAATGCAATGTTTGTAAAATGTATCATATAGAGGTCAAGTACCTCGCGATGTAACCAAATGTTATTGTATTCGTTCTTATGGATTAGGATGGGTCTTTACACAGTTGAGGCTTTTTTACTGTTTTTGATTGATTATTAAGTCAAGCTACCATCTTTCTTGACATGGCAGATCGATTTAAAAAGCTTTTTTGCTTCGTCATTTCTAAGTTACCGTCATCTCTTGACATGGAAACTTGGTTTAAGGTAATGATTTGAGATAAAACCTGTTACTATAACTGTCCATGACAGCATGTGTTCTATGGTAAAGGATTGAGTTTTGCAAGTGAGAATCAATAACACTTGTTAATGGTAATCTGCTCAACTGAGTAACCCTTTCGGATCTTCTTGTTGCCTGAATTTTGTTCGGTTTCAAAACTATTTATTGAGCTACCGTTGAATGACATGGAAACCTATATTTAAGGAAGATGATTGAAGCTAAAAATGAGTGTCTTGATCCAAAATCGACATCGTAAGCTCTGATACCATGTTAGAATTAATATGCGGAAATATTAATGAAAGGGAGTAAACTGAATTGGTTATGAATAATTGATTATGAACTAAAAGACTTATCCTTTAAGGACTACATTTTGTATTAGTTGATTAATTTACATAAAAGAGAGAACCTCATTTATAAGAACTCTTATATGTATTGCTAATCAATAAAAGGCAAAGAGCCTCACTTTGTAAATAAAAGAAAAGAATCTATCGATTTTGATGACTCCATATTAACGTTGGAAGGCTTTTCTTGACTTTTTATCCGTTGAATTGATTCTCTTTAGCCATCTTTGTGATATCTTTACATGGAAATGATAAAGAGAACTTTCTTCATCAATAGTCAAATTACCTTAAAAGGTATGATTCCTTTTGTCTCTTTATGTTTTATTTTTTAACACTCCCCCTCAAGTTAAATAGTGGGATTTCTACAATTCAACTTGCCCAATACGTCATTGAGGAGTCTTTCGTTGACTAGTTGTGTGAGACTAATAACAAGCTAATCTTCAATTTTGTTCAATTCATTCTCGACTTGAACTTCTTTGATTTACCTCCAATATGAACCAGTTTATCATGAACCTTCACTGGTTCGCCTGGAGTATCATTTTCCGAACATGAACCCAGTTTAACTTGGACCTTTACTGGTTCGCCTAGGAATATTCAGATTCCAAACATGAACCCAGTTCATTCTTAAACCTTGTTTGGTTCGCTTGGATGTTTCAGCTTCTGTTTCCTGACATGAACCCAGTTCAATGTCAACCTTGTTTGGTTCGCCAAGGGATATTCAGTCTTCGGACATGAACCCAGTTCAACTTGAACCTTGTTTGGTTTGCCTGAAGTATTTAAGTTTCCTGACATGAACCCAGTTCAATGTGAACCTTGTTTGGTTCGTCTGGAGTATTTATGTTGACTTAAACTTAGGTTCGTCAAACGTCTGTTTTGCTCTATTCCTTAGATCCCTCGGTAATCAACTCACAGTGTTGCTAGAATCAATCTCCCCCACCCGTGTGTTGGAAATATACCGGAAATATCATAAGAACAAAGGATTAGTTACGTTGTAATCACATTTCTTTTCCACTAACTCACAATGATATTTGGATCAAACTCCCCCTCAATTGTGTGTTGGGGTTTACAGTAATATTTAGTTAAAAAAACGTTATAATTCAAGTGAAGATGTGACGATCTTTTTACTAGAACATAAAGAAAATTTGATTGTTTTAATATTGATGAGGTTTCATCCACCCAACCTTTTAATTGAACAACCCCCATTTTAGGTTTAAATTGTATTTATATGTGGTTTTGACTCATAATTTTTAGAAGTAAGTTAGAACCTCTTTTAAGAAAACATTTACCAAAAAAGTATCTCTTTGATCAATCTACCTTGTTATTTCTTGAAAATTTGTTCCTTTAAAAAGAGAGGGTTGTTGGGGCCTTTTTGGTTTTATCCATATAATAATAGGGTTGGTTTAAAATTAGAGCATCTTTTTTAACGGACATTAACTGAAACGAAAGTCAATTATTAATCAAAGCTTTCTTCTTTTAAATGAACGAAGGTGTATTTTGTAAAATGATAGAAAATTTGATTCTTTATTTTCAAACCTTCGATTCCTCATCAAAAATAAATTTGGACCAGTTTGACTCTTTACATGTTGAAAAATAATTTGATCATCCCTTTTTTTTACTCCACCATCATAAACATTTTTTCTTTAAAGAAGATTGAATCAAAACTTTTTCATAAAAGAAAAACCCACCTTTTATTTTTCAAACACCTTGCTTTTTGATATCCAGAGTAAACGATTTAAGTTTTAAATTTAATAATTTGTTATTATTTTTGAAAAAATAAATTTGATTAAACTTGTGGTCATCTGACCTTTCACAATAAGGTTATTTATGTTGAAAAACAAAATACTGACAAAAGGTATGCAAAAGTTGGCCGTTAAAAAATTTATTTGATGAATTTTTATTTTTTGTAAATTAATAGAAATAGATGATTTAATCCAATTAATTATTCAATTCGTGAGAGGTGGTAGTTTTACAAACAAAACCAATTTAAATTAATATCTAGTACTAATTACTTGGAACTAAAAAGGTCACCTTTCTAGAAGAATGGGGTGTTAGAAAACAAAACATAAAGAGACAAAAGGAATCTTACTTTGAGGACTACCTCAAGATTTAAACCTGAAAACTCTTGCAAGGATATCAGGACCCCAACTCTGGTTAAATCTGTGATGGTTAAATTATGTCATCATAGACATAGTTGTATATGAACATTGAAATATCATGTAATCATTTGAATTTCAAAACTAAAATGTATACTTGATAAAGATCCTTTTTTGTTGGCAGAAAAGCATTGTTATTCATTGGTTCGGTGAACTCACATGATATGGTGCTAAAGATAATTTGTTGCGAGTTATTGAGAAAATGATTTAACTATGGGTCAATATTATTAAGCATACCCATGATCCATGATGCTACGGTGATGTACAAAAAGGATCAAAATCAAGTCATCATCACTTCGATTTAGTTATATTATGATAACTATATACATTATATAAAGCGTGTGCCAATAATCATGTGTGTTAACTCCTGATTAATTCTTGTCACGTGTCAATTCCTCCTTTATTCTTTCCACATGTCAGTCTATCAATTATTTCCATATATTAATTGAAGTATTAGATTTCCTAATTTAATTAATATACATATTTCATTACCTAAAATATTATATTATATTATTATATATTATTATATTATAAAATAGATATTTTTTATTAACATTATAATATTATTTATGAATGATATTTTATATAATATAAAATTAATTTACAGTTTGCGCATAAACTTAAAATATTACGTTAATATAATATTTGTAGAATATTATATAAACGCACTGGCTAATGTTTGTCAATTGAAGTTAAAATGGTTATTTGATAATCCTTATCGATATTTAGATGTATGTTTGCCCTGCTTCGTTTAAGATTTTAACATAATGGAATTAGTTTGTACTAAAAACATATATACTTAGAGATGTACATAAAATGTCATTCTTAATGGTCAGTTTTAAAATAACTTTTTAGGGGCTCATATTTGGTGTTTTATCGATTATTAGTCTATTGAAGTTAAAATGATTTCAACGCACGAGCTCATAATCATTGCGTTAATATTCAATATAATACTAATGTTTTCGATACAAATGTTATCAGTAATAAAGATTTTATATTGTAATTGTATTATATATGTGATAAGTATCAATATTAACGTTATCGACTTCTAATTTATACAAATGTCGTTGTAGCACCCCATTTCTAAAATCTATTATTTTATATTGGATGGTGTTAGTACACTTGAAGAATGTTAGAAAAAGGACTACTCTTGCAAGAAAAGGACATTGGGTGTAAGACTTGGTGAAAGGGAGGGGGTCAAAATGTAAATATGAGTTAAAACCCCATTTAATAAAGCTGAGACAACAGCTCCCATATTCTCAAATGCTGAAAATTTTGGTTGGTGTCTTGTGTCTGTGAGAGGGTGACGAATTGAAGAAGAAGAAGCAAGAACAATCAAAATTTTGTCATGCAACATGATCTAGGGATGTAATCAACAACATCAACACTTGCTAGTATTTTAATTATTATCATCATATTATTATTGTTACTCTTATTATTATTATTATTATTAGTATTTTAATTATCATTAATATAATCATAATTAATAATTATAAATATTATTTATATAAAATTATATATACGGATTTGGAATCATAATCTGTTTTACATAGCTATCATTCTGTAGATAATTGAAACATTGATTGGGTTATTGTTTCTTCTTATATCCCTTTTCACAATCTCAATTGATTGCCACAGAAGAGTAAAATATTATTATATATTACTGTTCCCTATTCATCCGTGAACTAAATTACATCTTATTGAATTAAGAATTTCTGTAAGTTATATTATCTTCTCCCTCTCTCTTTATCTATCTCCCTTCTGTATTACTAGAAAACTCTTGTATTTCTTCTTCTTCTTGATCACAACCAAACACCCATCTAACCATCATCAACCGAGACTCACTTGGGTTATTGAAACCCACTTGTAACGAAAACCCATTATAACAAAACCATAAACAAACATTGAGACCACCACCATCATCGATTAAACCAAGAGCATCATCATCATTGTCGAATTCCATTATCAAACCTTTGAACCGACACCACCTCACGACTATAATCTTCACCATGAGCCACCCACGTCACCTTGTAAATCATCAACAACCGTGAGTTACCTCTCTATCTCTATATCCTCTCTCTCTTATTTTTTTCGTGAATTCTTAATCCGTTTTATACATCTTTCTTCTCTTTGTCTTCTGCTTCAGTTGTCAACATAAATCACATCCAACATCATTTTCATTGTCGATTACTACTACTGTATTGCAGCTGAAAAACGTCACCTTTCACCACCTTTTGCTACCACTACCAACTACTAATCGCTGCCATGTATTTTACTTCTTATAAATGAACACCAAACCAAACTCAATAAGACTCACTGCAGCGATATATATATAGATATATAACCATTGCTCTTTTACAAATAAAAGAAGAAAAGTGATAAGGAATTCTTTGATGGCCAACATACAATAAAGAACAACTCCACTTGATAGGTGTTGATAAAGTTGAGTGGATATTATTTTTTTTATTTTTTTTATTACAAATTTCGTTTTCTATTACAATACTCCTGTACGATTTTGAAGTGGGGATTTATATGCTCTATTTGGCATTTTCTTTGGATCCAACATCGATTTTGAGGTGGGCCAAGACAAACACTAATCACTTTCTTTATTTAGAATACATAATGGTTTTTATACATAATATAATAGGACCCATGTTAATCAATTAGAGAGAATAGCAAATAACTTGGGTCAGCATAGGATTAAATCAGATAAAGAGTGATACTATGATAATGATGATATTAAATAAGTGATGAGATGTTTGATGATAAAAATCACGATGATGTGATTATGGTAATGATTAGGAAAACACGATTATGATGTATATTGATGATACCTATGATGATGATGTTATATCAAGGAGATGAAGTTCACATGTCCTCCTTTATCTCTTTGGTCGACATTTACCCACTTATGTAGCCCTACATGATATAAAAAAAAAGAAAAGGGACGTAGGAACGAAGCTGCTGTTATACCGTGATTTAGTATTTGGGCCATGAACCACGATTTGATTAAGGATGGTGGGCCGTTCAATTTATTTCATTGTTGGGCTAGGGGAAATTGGGCCAAGTTAGAAAGGAACGGGTTATAGGGATATAGGTCGTGTATTAAAACCGAAAGGGATAAACCGCTCTATGGTTCAGCGAGGAGTTCGTTATACGAGGGGTCGCGGGTTTGAGTCCCGTCCCAAGCAGTTTATCTCATTTTAATGTTTCTAAGGTATAATTTGATATTTAATATAATTATTATTATTATTATTATTATTATTATTATTATTATTATTATTATTATTATTATTATTATTATTATTATTATTATTATTATTATTATTATTATTATTATTATTATTATTATTATGATTATGAATATTAAGATTTTAATAATTGTATGATTAAAAAAATTATAATTAACATAATGATTTAAATGAATTATTAAGTATCAATATTATTATTGATATTGTTAATAATATTATCATTAATAATATTATTAGCTTTATCATTTAGTTTATTATTATCATTTTTATGGTTATTAAAATAAAAGTCACTAAATCATATATTTTTTATTTAAAGAAATATAGATATTACATATATCATAATTTCCTTAAAAATACATATTATTATATTTTTAATATAGATTACGACAAACATTAATCTATAATAATAACTAAAACCTAAATATAATAAATGATAAATTATAAGATATAATAGTTAAAATACATTAATAAGTATTAATAATAAAATATGTTTTAAAATTTAATAAATGATATTAATAAATACATATCAAGTATAGGATTTCTATAACTATAACTATTAATATATATACTATATAATACTTGATTTATTACTGATTTTATGTTTATAATATTATTTGGTATATTAAACTGATATAGGTTCGTGAATCCGAGGCCAACCCTACACTTGTTAAATGCCGTCATATGTATTTTTACTACAAAATACAGTATTGTGAGTTTTATTTGCTTCCTTTTTACTCATTACATTTTTGGGCTGAAAATTCATGCAAATGCTTTATTAACTGTTTTACAATATTTATATGCGTGAGTTTCATTTGCTCCCTTTTACTCTTTACATTTTTAGGACTGAGAATACATGCGCTACTTTTACAACTGCTTTATTAAATGGTTTTGAAATACATTTTGAGCTGTGAATACCTAAAATGCTTTTATAAATGTTTGACGAGATAGACACAAGCAAAACATTCCTCGAATGAATTATGTGGACGTGATAATTGCCACCATTGAATTATGTGGATGTGATAATTGCCACAATTGATATGAATAATTTTCCCTGATTATTATTGCTTGGTAACCTAAGAATTAGAATCGGGTATGGTCCTAATTCACAGAATCCTAAAGGTAGCTACCAGGTTTAACACCCCAACCCAGAATGTTCACTAGACGGAAGGGCTAGTGGGCGTGGTGTTTAGTACTTCGAGGTTTATATATTATACAGACGAGATGTTCTGTTTTGGGGATATTATTATGCGCATTATATGTTAAGGTCGGTTACCAAGCCAAGCTATGAAAGTAAAGTGAATGTTATGTATCGAGAGAATGATTTTATACACAGGTTATGTGTATGTTATTTTTGTGCACGGAATATGTGTACGGTTACTATGATTTATGAAAAATGGATTTCGTACACGAGATATGTATACTGTATTTAAAAGATATCGCATGTACATCACAGGTGGGTATAGGATTCGGGCCCATTTGTACCATGCAGAATTTAAATCTTGTGGTCTATCAAAATGATGAATTTTATTGTTTTATGATAAACTTATGAACTCACCAACCTTTTGGTTGACAATTTAAAGCATGTTTATTCTCGGGTATGAAAGAAATCTTCCGCTGTGCATTTGCTCATATTACATGGAGTCGTTCATGGCATATAGAGGTTAGAACCTCGCAATGGATCAACTGTTGAAGACTTCGTCCAGATGGATTAGGATAGGTCATTTTAGTTGGTATCAGAGCGGTGGTTTTAGCGAACCAGGTCTTGCATTAGTGTGTCTAACTGATAGTTGTTTAGATGCATTAGTGGGTCTGGACTTCGACCGTGTCTGCATGTCAAAAGTTTTGCTTATCATTTAGTGTTGAAAATTATTTGCTTATCATCCATAAAATCTAGACACGTCTTACTGCCTCTATTGCATAGACAGTGTATAGATAAATTCATATCTTAGCATATCTGTTATTGTTACCTTTGCCCTTTCAGCTTCCGTAGATTCCTCCGTAACTTATGGGATTTTAGTATTATATATGCATATGTAAATTATGTATTGCAGGGTACTAATCTACATCCTATAATCTATTTCTTATCGAAAATCCTTCATCTGATCGTACAAGATGAATCCCTCAACCAGTTCGAGTCCCTCAGATTCTGATAACTATTCCGATAGTTATTCTGAAAACTATTCCAACATGGATATTCACCTAAGCTCCGAAAGCGGTGTCACTAGAATGAATCAATCAATTAGCCATCCCCAATTCATTTAATGGGTTCATAGTCGACTTAATCAATGGAGACGCGAAGACGGCGATCCTTTCCACCAATCAAATTGCCCTCTTGGCAAAGAACCTGAAACACTTACCGGCGAATCTATCAGAAACACCATTTTCAGCCTCATTTCCAGAGTAGTTCGACATGATTATATTCTATTCACAATTCTAAACCTTATTCGCCCGCTCATTCCGACCGACAATCATCCCGAAATAATAGAAGAAGTTAGCGAACTTCGCGCTCGAGTAATCAATTTGGAGAATATGGTGCAAAATTTACCAGCTTCAGGAACATCACTGGCACCAACAGTACCATCAATAACAGCACCAGTGTCATCAACAATCCATGCCTCAATATCACCATCTGTACTTCAAGTATGATCTTCGTTCTACGTATCGTTCTACCTCATTTATCTTCGTTCGACATGGCGAATATGTAATCTCTAAAGTTTTAAAGATTATTTATTCTAGTTCCAACCGAAAACTAAATGAGTTTAATATCATGTTGACTCATTAAATTCATAATTTCATCTGAAGAAAATATATATGCATATATGTTTTCATAAAGATTGTAATTAAAAATCTTTTGTACAAACTGTTAATGGTGAAAATATTTTAACGGGTAGGTAATACCCGAGGAATATTTAGATTTCACATTAATAAGTTACACTATACATTCTTCGAATTTGATTCAACGATCATTTACTATCCTATTTACAACCACCGATATACGTATCCGTTCACCAAAGAATAACTATTTTCATTCAAATTCAATTTCATATTTGGATTTTGACCTATTAGAATCCAACAAGTGGCATAATGAAGAAATAATGGACACAATAAAAATTGATTAGAAACAGACTAATTAACAATATGAAATTTTGTTAAGAAACTACGCTAACAAGATCCTAGCTAACTGTTCCTAGTTAACTGTTAATTATGTATCACATTTTAATTATCGCAATTTATTTATCGCAGTTTATTTATCGCAAATTATATTCTCGCAATTTTATTTATTGTCATTTAATTTCTGTATTTATTTTACGCACTTTAAATATCGGGACACGTATACAAGGTTTTGACATATCATATCGACGCATAGACATAGACACTCTATATATATTATTTGGAATAACCATAGACACTCTATATGCAGTAATGCTGGAGTTAGCTATACAAGGTTGAGGTTGATCCTATAATAATATATATACTTTGAGTTGTGATCGATTCTGAGACATGTACACGGGTCACGATACGCATTAATTAATTCGAATATTATATATTACACTATATATGAATTATTGGACTATTAACTGTGGACTATCGACTGTGGACTAATAACATTGAACAATTAAAATGAATTAAAATATTGATTATAACATATGAAACTAAACAATTCTTCAAGTTTGCCACTTGATTTCATCTTAAACCTCATTTGTATCTTGACGATTACAATCCGCGTTCAAACCTTTCATGATTCTTGAAAACACCTTAAACGAGAGGATGAACCAACCGCACTTCATCTATGGAAGAAAAGATTGATGCATATAGTTATGCGCCTGAAAAACTCTCGGAAACTGAGTAAACGTTTAAAACGTAGCCGTGCTAATTCCTTAGTGTTATTATTACCCAAAATAACATTTCCATTTTTTTCAAATTAGCCAATTTTGTCACAGCTCCAACAAGTCAACTTCGACTTTTCGTTCGAAACAACTTTATTATAATCTTGATATATCTGCGTGCTTTTTTATTGTTACCGGGGAAACCTTTTATATTCCACCATATTACCATCAACGTTTAATCATCTAAAGGCACAATTCTCTTGAAACCACCTCGGATTGTGTGGCGACCCGACAAATCGTCATTGACGGCGCCGCTAACTTAGGTCCCGTTACGTGGTCGTAGTCCCTATATGAGACTCGTTTGACCAAAATTATGTTGCGTTCTTTTGAAACGTATCATGCTTGCAAAGTTTAGTTTACAAAACCGTTCGACAACAATTTTAAGTTTGCAAAAGTATAAATTATGAATGAGATAACTTGCGACATAATTAGTTTAAATCACGGTTGCTATAAATAGCGTAAGTATGTAAACGATATGTTTGAATCCAAAGGTGCTATCACTAGCGTATGTATGTATGCATGCTTGACTCCAAGCAAGTATGAGTGTACGCGGAAGCATGTATCAAATAGCCAAGTATGAACCTGAGAAACATATAGAAAACTGTCAACGAAAACGTTGGTGAAATCATAGGTGTTTTAGTAAAAGTTGTATTTGAACCACAAGATTTAGTATAAGATGATTATCAAAATCATTTGCATTCCAAAGTTGTTGTTTGTATCCCGGGCACCCAATTATCAAACTTAACTGTTTTGCACCCTTTGCGTAGTGTTAGAACATACACTAGACTCGAAAATATATTTCATCCGCTAACGGTAGCGAACCGTCCGAATGAGGCTCGTCAAGCCCATGTGATCACATAATATAAGTTCACGTTTACACCCTGCAAGTGTAACTAATGATAATTGAATTGAGGCTTTTTGTTCAAACCCGTACGTGGAATGTTCGTTTTCGTACTTGTGTTCAAGTGTAAAAGTATGATACGTATATGTTTCTCATCCCATAGTTTAAAGCATAAAAGTTGTTGAAAGATGGGACTATGATCTCACCTCGAGTGCACGAGTATAAAAGTACTTCACAAGTAAACGTGTGCATGATAGTTGCTTAGCCTTGACCTAAACAAGTAAGTTGTATCAATTAACCGGTTACGACACAAGGTCGGGCGAAATGTGTTCAATTAGTCCTATGGCTCATTACGACTAGATTATATAGCATGTGAATCACGTTGTCAAGTTTCATGCAAGAATCAAGTATAAAATAAGATTAGAACGATTGTATAAGTGTTTTGTTAAGTTTGACTAAAAGTCAAACTTGGTCAAAGTCAACGAAAAAGTCAACGGGGTCGGGTCGGGTCCCGAACTATTTTTCTGAGGTTTTTATTCATATATAAGCATGTTAGAACAAGTTACATGTGAATCAGAGGTGCGTAGCATAGCAAACATTTTTTGAAATTTGACAAAGTAGGTCAGAACCCAAACACGGCTATTGCCGCGCCGTGGCCAGAGGTGTCGCGCCGCGACATTAGGCGTGGCCTGGTACCTGGTCAGTTTCAAAAGTTCAAGTCTTGATCCAAAATTCAATTTAGCACAAAACGCAAACCGTAAACACTTAGAATACGCATCTTATATCATTGGAAAGCTCTTTTGACAAGGAATACAATTAACTACCTTTCACAAACAAAAACATCAATTACAATAACCGAAAACTCGTCAATTGATCAAGAAAGGTTTATTTTCAAAGTTTCAAGTTCGTAAAACGTATTTTATGATTCGGAAATCCAATTTACACATACGATATGCCGTTTTGAAGGTAATCAAACATGTAATACAACTAAACACTTATTAATAACATTAACGAGCATTCAACGCATCAAAAGTTCGTTTTAAAGCTATCAAACCCTAACCAAAAGTTCACAAAATCAATAATCACGTTTATGAAGTTTCTTTAATCAATCTATACATCAACATGAAGCTAATGATGCTAGTAACACTTTTAAAACATGAACTTTAACAATCTAACACATTTGATCATCCAAAATCAAAGATTAAGCATACACTTTTCATTTTCAAGCTAGTTATACCAAAACATCAAGATCGAGCATAAAAATCATATATTCATGTTATACACGAGCCATAGACACTAACTAACAACATTTCAAGTCAAAAACACGAATTTAAAGAAATCTAGAGTTTTAGAAATGTTAACCAAAATCAATGAAGTTAGTATCAAATCGTAGAGGATGATGAGAGGATCAAGAATATGTAGTTTGTTTTGATGTTTGCTTGCTAAATCGAAATTAGATGATGAATCTTTTGTTTGAAGGTTGAGAGAAAAGATGGAAGTAATGAAGATGGTGGAGATGAAAATGAATGGAGGAGGATGGAGTTGACTAGTTGACCTAGTCAACTAGTTTGGCTCTTTGGCGAGTTTAGTCCCTCAAGTTTGTAGTCGGGTGCGGGAATTAACCGATCGAATATTTTTAAAACGCAAGTTAACGAGAGATGTTGTAATCGAGTAACGGGATTATCAAGAACATTAGTTAACGAAGTGTACGAATATAGGTGACGAAAGATGTTATTAAAAAAAAAGACGGCGTTAAAATAAATTTAACGGAAAAACGCGGGATGTTACATTACCTACACCTTAAAAGAAATTTCGTCCCGAAATTTAGTTGGAAGTAGTAGTCGTTGTTTCTTCCTCGAGATCTTGCATTGTCGGTTATACGAATAAGTGAAGGTACTCCCTCGGGCATTTCAACGAACTTTGACAGTCGGGATTTTTTTTTTTTTTTTACATTGGTTTAAAGTTTGGTTTCACGATTTACAGTTTCAACCGGTCCTCCTAGGAAGTGAAGTTTATCGTTGATAGTAAGTTCGTCGAAGAGGATAACAAGTTCTTGTTTCGCAAGACACGCCTTTAAGTTTGATACACAGAATGTAGGGTGAACGGAATTTGTTTGAGTCGAAAGTTCGAAACGGTAAGCAACGGGTTCAAAACGCCCCCGGATTCTAAAAGGTTTTGTGTATCGCAGATTTAGCTTTCTATGTTTCCCGAAACGGATTGCACCTTCTCAAGGTGCGACTTTTAATGTTACGCGGTTGCCCACTTGGAATTTGAAATGTTTACGTCTAACATCGGTGTAGCTCTTTTGGCGACTACGGGCCGTCTTGAGCCCTTCTTGGAATTGAATAATTTTTCGGTTGTTTCATGAATGAGTTCGGGTCCGGTGGTTTGCTTGTCACCTACTTCGGTTCAACGATTAAGAAAACGATAATTGCGGCTATACGGGTCCTCGAAAAGTGTGACGTTAATACTCGAATGAAAATTATTGTAGTAAGAGAATTCGGCTAAAGGCAACTACTTTTCTCAAGTAAATTGAAGTTGATAACGCAAATTCGTTTTATGGTTTCCAAGGTTTGAATCGTATGTTTGTTTGGCCCTTCGAGATGCGTTGATGTGTTGTACTCATGTTTAAACGTGGTCCCGAGGCTTTTCGAAAAGCACTCCGAAATCTAGAAGTGAAATGAGAATCTCGATCCGAAACGAGGTACATTTCTTTAAGGTATATTTGAAAAAGTTTGTTAGGACTTGAAAACGTTAGATAGAACAAGTTTCTCAAGAAATTCGCGCCGCGGAAGATTTATCGATTTTCGAAAATGTTCGTCAGGACTATTCACCCTCGAGGCGAATACTAGTATAGTGTGAAGAGTCTCTCTCTCCATTGAGAATTTAGATAAAATATTTCCTTAAACGGAAGTACGAGTGTAAGGCGAGAGAAGTTTTCGCCTCGATGTGAGCATACCAAGCATATCGTAGTTCGTCGATAAAACTGTGCGAAAACGAGATAGTATACACGTATAGCATATGGTTGAAGTCGAAGGAATTTTTCATTCATTCGGAAGCATAAGTATGGTTTGATAATAATCGACGATGTGTCCCGGGTATGGTTGTTATCAGTATTCTCGGAGTTTTCGGATGTTCAAACAAGAAAAATGAAGTCATGTACATGGCACATGGTGGTGATTAGATTGATCGAGTCCAATCACCATCACGTGTCACTAGAACTTTGGTGTGAATTACCGTAATATAACCACGTTGATCGAGTGTCGTTATATTACGCTAACTCATACCTCCATTCCCACATCACTCTATAGATTCGAGTTCGTGTAACCGTGAAGATCTAAAATGAACAAAGTGCAACGGCATCTCTAACGTGACTTGTATTGAATCGAAAAAATTTGTGCAACTCTAAAGAAGCGTTCCCCGAGGGAAGTGTATAAATGATTGTTCACGTCAATGTGATTCAAGTCAAACAATAATGTATTCCGGTACGAGAAGTGTAACGAGTCATGATAACGAATAGTACGCAACCGTAGTGATAAATAGTGATGACGATACTCACCTAGAGTAGTGATGGTAGTAACAAGAAGTGGTAGATAGTAAGGAACACCGGTGGGAAGCCGATAGTAAGTTGAGACGGTTGGCGAAAAACAACGTGGGAGACAGAGTTCCCGAACAAGTGTGACTAATGAAGTCGTCGTCATCCATACGTGTATGAATCTTGAATTTACGTGTGTTACCAGAAAGTGGCAGAATACGGATTCGTATGATGAAAGCTTGGTACCATCAAGAAGTTTGCCTAAGAATGATTCAAGTATAATGCACAAGTAGTCAAGTAAATGCTATCTATAGCAAATGTATGTCAGAATGCAATGGCTAACTATCCGATTGTAGTCTAGATTCACTAATGCGTCCTAACGACTCTGTCAGACACACTAATGCACATCCTAGATCCCTACAACCAACGCTCTGATACCATCTGTGGCGACCCGACAAAATCGTCATTGACAGCGCCGCTAACTTAGGTCCCGTTACGTGGTCGTAGTCCCTATATGAGACTCGTTTGACCAAAATTAAGTTGCGTTCTTTTGAAACGTATCATGCTTGCAAAGTTTAGTTTACAAAACCGTTCGACAACAATTTTAAGTTTGCAAAAGTATAAATTATGAATGAGATAACTTGCGACATAATTAGTTTAAATCACGGTTGCTATAAATAGCGTAAGTATGTAAACGATATGTTTGAATCCAAAGGTGCTATCACTAGCGTATATATGTATGCATGCTTGACTCCAAACAAGTATGAGTGTACGCGGAAGCATGTATCAAATAGCCAAGTATGAACCTGAGAAACATATAGAAAACTGTCAACGAAAACGTTGGTGAAATCATAGGTGTTTTAGTAAAAGTTGTATTTGAACCACAAGATTTAGTATAAGATGATTATCAAAATCATTTGCATTCCAAAGTTGTTGTTTGTATCCCGGGCACCCAATTATCAAACTTAACTGTTTTGCACCCTTTGCGTAGTGTTAGAACATACACTAGACCCGAAAATATATTTCATCCGCTAACGGTAGCGAACCGTCCGAATGAGGCTCGTCAAGCCCATGTGATCACATAATATAAGTTCACGTTTACACCCTGCAAGTGTAACTAATGATAATTGAATTGAGGCTTTTTGTTCAAACCCGTACGTGGAATGTTCGTTTTCGTACTTGTGTTCAAGTGTAAAAGTATGATACGTATATGTTTCTCATCCCATAGTTTAAAGCATAAAAGTTGTTGAAAGATGGGACTATGATCTCACCTCGAGTGCACGAGTATAAAAGTACTTCACAAGTAAACGTGTGCATGATAGTTGCTTAGCCTTAACATAAACAAGTAAGTTGTATCAATTAACTGGTTACGACACAAGGTCGGGCGAAATGTGTTCAATTAGTCCTATGGCTCATTACGACTCGATTATATAGCATGTGAATCACGTTGTCAAGTTTCATGCAAGAATCAAGTATAAAATAAGATTAGAACGATTGTATAAGTGTTTTGTTAAGTTTGACTAAAAGTCAAACTTGGTCAAAGTCAACAAAAAAGTCAACGGGGTCGGGTCGGGTCGGGTCCCGAACTATTTTTCTGAGGTTTTTATTCATATATAAGCATGTTAGAACAAGTTACATGTGAATCAGAGGTGCGTAGCATAGCAAACATTTTTTGAAATTTGACAAAGTAGGTCAGAACCCAAACACGGCTATTGCCGCGCCGCGGCCAGAGGTGTCGCGCCGCGACATTAGGCGTGGCCTGGTACCTGGTCAGTTTCAAAAGTTCAAGTCTTGATCCAAAATTCAATTTAGCACAAAACGCAAACCGTAAACACTTAGAATACGCATCTTATATCATTGGAAAGCTCTTTTGACAAGGAATACAATTAACTACCTTTCACAAGCAAAAACATCAATTACAATAACCGAAAACCCGTCAATTGATCAAGAAAGGTTTATTTTCAAAGTTTCAAGTTCGTAAAACGTATTTTATGATTCGGGAATCCAATTTACACATACGATATGCCGTTTTGAAGGTAATCAAACATGTAATACAACTAAACACTTATTAATAACATTAACGAGCATTCAACGCATCAAACGTTCATTTTAAAGCTATCAAACCCTAACCAAAAGTTCACAAAATCAATAATCACGTTTATGAAGTTTCTTTAATCAATCTATACATCAACATGAAGTTAATGATGCTAGTAACACTTTTAAAACATGAACTTTAACAATCTAACACATTTGATCATTCAAAATCAAAGATTAAGAATACACTTTTCATTTTCAAGCTAGTTATACCAAAACATCAAGATCGAGCATACAAATCATATATTCATGTTATACACGAGCCATAGACACTAACTAACAACATTTCAAGTCAAAAACACGAATTTAAAAAAATCTATAGTTTTAGAAATTTTACCCAAAATCAATGAAGTTAGTATCAAATCGTAGAGGATGATGAGAGGATCAAGAATATGTAGTTTGTTTTGATGTTTGCTTGCTAAATCGAAATTAGATGATGAATCTTTTGTTTGAAGGTTGAGAGAAAAGACGGAAGTAATGAAGATGGTGGAGATGAAAATGAATGGAGGAGGATGGAGTTGACTAGTTGACCTAGTCAACTAGTTTGGCTCTTTGGCGAGTTTAGTCCCTCAAGTTTGTAGTCGGGTGCGGGAATTAACCGATCGAATATTTTTAAAACGCAAGTTAACGAGAGATGTTGTAATCGAGTAACGGGATTATCAAGAACATTAGTTAACGAAGTGTACGAATATAGGTGACGAAAGATGTTATTAAAAAAAAAGACGGCGTTAAAATAAATTTAACGGAAAAACGCGGGATGTTACAGATTGATAACCGACTATTCAGATATGGCTGCATTAAAAGCAGAGGAAACAGTAAAATTGTAGATGGCCAAAATGGTCAAGAGTTAGATGATAAAGAATGGAGTGTTGGGAACGCTCGATAGAAAATTTGGTACTAAAAAACGGATTGAGTTAACCATGAAGGAGACCAAGGACAAATACAAGGACCAAACCCTATATTCAAAGAATCCAGGTAATTCTGGATCCGATGAAATCTTTAGAGAATATCTTGCTCCGAGGTCATGTTAAAATCTCGCGGAAGATTTTTCTCCATCAACCTTCGAACTTAGAAATTTTAAAATATCATCATAAATATCTTCGATATTTCTGAGGGTATTTTCATAAATCTTTTTGTCCGAAATTATCGACCTCTTCGTGTTTTCTGTATTTCATTATATTGGAAACTTCTGTAAAATCTAATTATAAATTATGAATGAATTGTAGAGAAGTGTGTAGTGACCTGAACTTTTCCATGTTTATATATATATTAATTGAGATTGATATTTACATGATTAAATGTTTCCAACATGTTAAGCAATCAAACTTGTTAAGACTTGATTAATTGAAATATGTTTCATATAGACAATTGACCACCCAAGTGACCGGTGATTCACGAACGTTAAAACTTGTAAAAACTATATGATGACATATATATGGATATATATATAGTTAACATGATACTATGACAAGTAAACATATCATTAAGTATATTAACATTGAACTACCTATGTAAAAACAAGACTACTAACTTATGATTTTTAAACGAGACATATATGTAACGATTATCGTTGTAAAGATATTTAATGTATATATATAATATTAAGAGATATTCATACATGATAATATCATGATAATATAAGAATTTAAAATCTCATTTGATATTATAAACATTGGGTTAACAACATTTAACAAGATCGTTAACCTAAAGGTTTCAAAACAACACTTACATGTAACGACTAACGATGACTTAACGACTCAGTTAAAATGTATATACATGTAGTGTTTTAATATGTATTTATACACTTTTGAAAGACTTCAATACACTTATCAAAATACTTCTACTTAACAAAAATGCTTACAATTACATCCTCGTTCAGTTTCATCAACAATTCTACTCGTATGCACCCGTATTCGTACTCGTACAATACACAGCTTTTAGATATATGTACTATTGGTATATACACTCCAATGATCAGCTCTTAGCAGCCCATGTGAGTCACCTAACACATGTGGGAACCATCATTTGGCAACTAGCATGAAATATCTCATAAAATTACAAAAATATGAGTAATCATTCATGACTTATTTACATGAAAACAAAATTACATATCCTTTATATCTAATCCATACACCAACGACCAAAAACACCTACAAACACTTTCATTCTTCAATTTTATTCATTTAATTGATCTCTCTCAAGTTCTATCTTCAAGTTCTAAGTGTTCTTCATATATTCTACAAGTTCTAGTTACATAAAATCAAGAATACTTTCAAGTTTGCTAGCTCACTTCCAATCTTGTAAGGTGATCATCCAACCTCAAGAAATCTTTGTTTCTTACAGTAAGTTATCATTCTAATACAACGTAATAATCATATTCAAACTTTGGTTCAATTTCTATAACTATAACAATCTTATTTCAAGTGATGATCTTACTTGAACTTGTTTTCGTGTCATGATTCTGCTTCAAGAACTTCGAGCCATCCAAGAATCCGTTGAAGCTAGATCCATTTTTTTCTTTTCCAGTAGGTTTATCCAAGGAACTTAAGGTAGTAATGATGTTCATAACATCATTCGATTCATACATATAAAGCTATCTTATTCGAAGGTTTAAACTTGTAATCACTAGAACATAGTTTAGTTAATTCTAAACTTGTTCGCAAACAAAAGTTAATCCTTCTAACTTGACTTTTAAAATCAACTAAACATATGTTCTATATCTATATGATATGCTAACTTAATGATTTAAAACCTGGAAACATGAAAAACACCGTAAAACCGGATTTACGCCGTCGTAGTAACACCGCGGGCTGTTTTGGGTTAGTTAATTAAAAACTATGATAAACTTTGATTTAAAAGTTGTTATTCTGAGAAAATGATTTTTATTATGAACATGAATCTATATCCAAAAATTATAGTTAAACTCAAAGTGGAAGTATGTTTTCTAAAATGGTCATCTAGACGTCGTTCTTTCGACTGAAATGACTACCTTTACAAAAATGACTTGTAACTTATTTTTCCGACTATAAACCTATACTTTTTCTGTTTAGATTCATAAAATAGAGTTAAATATGAAACCGTAGCATTTTGATTCACTCAAAACGGATTTAAAATGAAGAAGTTATGGGTAAAACAAGATTGGATAATTTTTCTCATTTTAGCTACGTGAAAATTGGTAACAAATCTATTCCAACCATAAATTAATCAACTTGTATTGTATATTATGTAATCTTGAGATACCATAGACACGTATACAATGTTTCGACCTATCATGTCGACACATCTATATATATTTCGGAACAACCATAGACACTCTATATGTGAATGTTGGAGTTAGCTATACAGGGTTGAGGTTGATTCCAAAATATATATAGTTTGAGTTGTGATCAATACTGAGATACGTATACACTGGGTCGTGGATTGATTCAAGATAATATTTATCGATTTATTTCTGTACATCTAACTGTGGACAACTAGTTGTAGGTTACTAACGAGGACAGCTGACTTAATAAACTTAAAACATCAAAATATATTAAAAGTGTTGTAAATATATTTTGAACATACTTTGATATATATGTATATATTGTTATAGGTTCGTGAATCAACCAGTGGCCAAGTCTTACTTCCCGACGAAGTAAAAATCTGTGAAAGTGAGTTATAGTCCCACTTTTAAAATCTAATATTTTTGGGATGAGAATACAAGCAGGTTTTATAAATGATTTACAAAATAGACACAAGTACGTGAAACTACATTCTATGGTTGAATTATCGAAATCGAATATGCCCCTTTTTATTAAGTCTGGTAATCTAAGAATTAGGGAACAGACACCCTAATTGACGCGAATCCTAAAGATAGATCTATTGGGCCTAACAAACCCCATTCAAAGTACCGGATGCTTTAGTACTTCGAAATTTATATCATATCCGAAGGGTGTCCCGGAATGATGGGGATATTCTTATATATGCATCTTGTTAATGTCGGTTACCAGGTGTTCACCATATGAATGATTTTTATCTCTATGTATGGGATGTGTATTGAAATATGAAATCTTGTGGTCTATTATTATGATTTGATATATATAGGTTAAACCTATAACTCACCAACATTTTTGTTGACGTTTTAAGCATGTTTATTCTCAGGTGATTATTAAGAGCTTTCGCTGTCGCATACTTAAATAAGGACGAGATTTGGAGTCCATGCTTGTATGATATTGTGTAAAAACTGCATTCAAGAAACTTATTTTGTTGTAACATATTTGTATTGTAAACCATTATGTAATGGTCGTGTGTAAACAGGATATTTTAGATTATCATTATTTGATAATCTACGTAAAGCTTTTTAAACCTTTATTGATGAAATAAAGGTTATGGTTTGTTTTAAAATGAATGCAGTCTTTGAAAAACGTCTCATATAGAGGTCAAAACCTCGCAACGAAATCAATTAATATGGAACGTTTTTAATCAATAAGAACGGTACATTTCAAAGTGTTGGGAATTAAAGCATGGGTTAGTATAATATAATGACGCTTGGCCAACGTTATTATATTACAGTAAGCCATGCTGAGTTTCTAATGGAACGTGATGATTCACAGATTATAACGTCATCATGTGCCATGTTACATAACTCTTTCATTCTGCTTAACTTCTGAACATATCAAGAAAGTATATTCTTGATAGTTCCATTCTCAGCGATTCTGGTATTTTGACAAATTAAATCGTGCTATTACGTTCTCTTGTTTAGAACATTAAGATCATTCGAAACTCCATACTTACGAATTCTGGATCATTACTCGCTTTACTAGAGGTCAAGAAGAAAATAAAAAGGCAAAGAGCTCCGAAGTATAAGGGAAAATATAAAACCCAACAAAAACACCGAAATTACAAATCGTGAATATTAATACGAATAGCAATATAAAGACATGGTAGAATTAAGAATAGTATCACCCCAAGGTAATAGTAGAAGTAAACAGATTTTTCTGGTGGAAGATTGAAAAGAAGGATGACAGAAATGATAATTAGAAAAATATTAAGGATTAGAACTGGATAAAGCATTTTCACAATCTTTTAGAAGTAATAATTAAGAAAGAAGGTATATGAGTGATGAAATTAATGGAACGGAAAAAGTGAATTTATAAAGGAAATATCCGACAGAACAATCGAGACAGATCATCGTATTTATCAAAAGAGATCTTAATTTCCTTATTTACCGAAGAATCAAACCTTCTAGATTTCGAAGATTTTCTTTTAAATCCCTTGAATTCCGGAATTCAACCAAGGCAACGTCAAAAGTTAAGACGAATCTCTACTTCTGTATTTAAATCTTTTGCGACAGCTTCAATTATACTCTTCGAATAATCGAATTATTTATTCCTTATTACTCAATGGTAATAAAACTCTATTCATCAGCTCACATGCATCATGAAAACAATTTTAGTGTTAACCATGACCACCTCACTCAAATTTCGGGACGAAATTTCTTTAACGGGTAGGTACTGTGACGACCCGGATATTTCTGACCAAATTTAAACTTAATCTTTGTATGATCTCGACACGATATGCAAAGTCTGTAATGTTGAGTCTCAAAAATTTTGGAACCATGTTCATGTAATAAATTATCCTGTGACTATTTCCGACGATTCACGAACAATTGATTTTAAATAGATATATATATATATATATATATATATATATATATATATATATATATATAAATTTGATACATTGATTTGTTATATTATCATTATTACTAATATTATTGTTATCACTACTAATAACAATATTATTTTAATTAAAAGTAAAATTATGTTATGATTAGTATTACTAAAAAAAAAAAAATTTATTAAAATTATTATTACCATTTTTATTATCATTATCATTAGTAAATTTATTAAGATCATTATTGTTGTAATTATTAATATTATCATCATATTATTATTGTTACTCTTATTATTATTATTATTATTAGTATTTTAATTATCATTAATATAATCATAATTAATAATTATAAATATTATTTATATAAAATTATATATACGGATTTGGAATCATAATCTGTTTTACATAGCTATCATTCTGTAGATAATTGAAACATTGATTGGCTTATTGTTTCTTCTTGTATCCTTTTTCACAATCTCAATTGATTGCCACAGAAGAGTAAAATATTATTATATATTACTGTTCCCTATTCGTCCGTGAACTAAATTACATCTTATTGAATTAAGAATTTCTGTAAGTTATATTATCTTCTCCCTCTCTCTTTATCTATCTCCTTTCTGTGTTACTAGAAAACTCTTGTATTTCTTCTTCTTCTTGATCACAACCAAACACCCTTCTAACCATCATCAACCGAGACTCACTTGGGTTATTGAAACCCACTTGTAACGAAAACCCATTATAACAAAACCATAAATAAACATTGAGACCACCACCATCATCGATTAAACCAAGAGCATCATCATCATTGTCGAATTCCATTATCAAACCTTCGAACCGACACCACCTCATGACTATAATCTTAACCATGAGCCACCCACGTCACCTTGTAAATCATCAACAACCGTAAGTTACCTCTCTATCTCTATATCCTCTCTCTCTTATTTTTTTCGTGAATTCTTAATCCGTTTTATACATCTTTCTTCTCTTTGTCTTCTGCTTCGGTTGTCAACATAAATCACCTCCAACATCATTTTCATTGTCGATTACTACTGCTGTATTGCAGCTGAAAAACGTCACCTTTCACCACCTTTTGCTACCACTACCAACTATTAATCGCTGCCATGTATTTTATTTCTTATAAACAAACACCAAACCAAAATCAATAAGACTCACTGCAGCTATATATATATATATATATATATATATATATATATATATATATATATATATATATATATATATATATATATATATATATATATAACCATTGCTCTTTTACAAATAAAAGAAGAAAAGTGATAAGGAATTCTTTGATGGCCGACATACAATAAAGAACAACTCCACTTGATAGGTGTTGATAAAGTTGAGTGGATATTATATATTTTTTTTTTACAAATTTCGTTTTCTATTACAATACTCCTGTACGATTTTGAAGTGGGGATTTATATGCTCTATTTGGTATTTTCGTTGGATCCAGCATCGATTTTGGGGTGGGCCAAGACAAACACTAATCACTTGCTTTATTTAGAATACGTAATGGTTTTTATACATAATATAATAGGACCCATGTTAATCAATTGGAGAGAATAGCAAATAACTTGGGTCAGCATAGGATTAAATCAGATAAAAAGTGATACTTGATAATGATGATATTAAATAAGTGATGAGATGTTTGATGATAAAAATCACGATGATGTGATTATGGTAATGATTAGGAAAACACGATTATGATGTATATTGATGATACCTATGATGATTATGTTATATCAAGGAGATGAAGTTCACATGTCCTCCTTTATCTCTTTGGTCGACATTTACCCACTTATGTAGCCCTACATGATATAAAAAAATAAATAAATAAATAAAAGGGACGTAGGAACGAAGCTGCTGTTATACCGTGATTTAGTATTTGGGCCATGAACCACGATTTGATTAAGGATGTTGGGCCGTGCAATTGATTTCATTGTTGGGCTAGGGGAAATTGGGCCAAGTTAGAGAGGAACGGGTTATAGGGATATAGGTCGTGTATTAAAACCAAAAGGGATAAACAGCTCTATGGTTCAGCGAGGAGTTCGTTATACGAGGGGTCGCGGGTTCGAGTTCCGTCCCAAGCAGTTTATCTCTTTTTAATGTTTCTAAGGTATAATTTGATATTTAATATTATTATTATTAATATTATTATTATTATTATTATTATTATTATTATTATTATGAATATTAAGATTTTAATAATTGTATGATTAAAAAAAATTATAATTAAGATAATGATTTAAATGAATTATTAAGTATCAATATTATTATTGATATTGTTAATAATATTATCATTAATAATATTATTAGCTTTATCATTTACTTTATTATTATCATTTTTATGGTTATTAATATAAAAGTCACTAAATCATATATTTTTTATATAAAGAAATATAGATATTACATATATCATAATTTCATTAAAAATACATATTATTATATTTCTAATATAGATTACGACAAACATTAATCTATAATAATAACTAAAACCTAAATATAATAAATGATAAACTATAAGATATAATAGTTAAAATACATTAATAAGTATTAATAATAAAATATGTTTTAAAATTTAATAAATGATATTAATAAATACATATCAAGTATAGGATTTCTATAACAATTTTCTAACTATAACTATTAATATATATATATATATATATATATACTATATAATACTTGATTTATTACCGATTTTATGTTTATAATATTATTTGGTATATTAAACTGATATTGGTTCGTGAATCCGAGGCCAACCCTAACTTGTTAAATGCCGTCATATGTATTTTTACTACAAAATACAGTATTGTGAGTTTCATTTGCTCCCTTTTTACTCATTACATTTTTGGGCTGAGAATACATGCAAATGCTTTATTAACTGTTTTACAATATTGATATACGTGAGTTTCATTTTCTCCCTTTTACTCTTTACATTTTTGGGACTGAGAATACATTCGCTACTTTTACAACTACTTTATTAAAATGCTTTTGAAATACATTTTGAACTGTGAATACCTGAAATGCTTTTATAAATGTTTGACGAGATAGATACAAGCAAAACATTCCTCGAATGAATTATGTGGACGTGATAATTGTAGAGACCCGTCCTAATCCATCCGGACGAAGTCCATATCGATTACAAACGATTCACAACAGTTGATTACATCGCGAGGTAATTGACCTCTATATGACAAGATTTGGAGTCCATGTTTGTATGATATTATGTAAAAACTGCATTCAAGAAACTGATTTCGATGTAACATATTTGTATTGTAAACCATTATGTAATGGTCGTGTGTAAACAGGATATTTTAGATTATCATTATTTGATAATCTACGTAAATCTTTTTAAACCTTTATTTATGAAATAAAGGTTATGGTTTGTTTTAAAAATGAATGCAGTCTTTGAAAAACATCTCATATAGAGGTCAAAACCTCGCAACGAAATCAATTAATATGGAACGTTTTTAATCAATAAGAACGGGACATTTTAGTTGGTATCCGAGCGTTGGTCTTAGAGAACCAGAATTTTGCATTAGTGTGTCTTATCGAGTTTGTTAGGATGCATTAGTGAGTCTGGACTTCGACCGTGTTTACTTGAAAAATGATTGCTTAACAAATTTTGTTGGAAACTATATATTTTTAACATGTGAATATTATGTGATATATTAATCTCTTAATGCGTTTGATATTATATGATAGATGTCTACCTCTAGAACAAGTCCCATTGACTCACCTAATAATAATGAAGAGTCAAATGTAAATTGGAATGATTCGTGGACTGATTCACAAGTTCCCGAAGAGGAACCGGGAGAAGAGTCGGAACCGGAAGAAGAATCGGAACCGGAAGAAGAATCGGAACCGGATGAAGAAATAGAACCGGTGGGGGAAATAATAAAACGGTTAAGTAAAAAAAATCCTCAACCAACCGACCAAGGTTAATTATGGTCAATGGTGTTTCCGCCAAGGAAGCAAAATATTGGGAGGATTACCAATTCTCCGATGAATCGGATTCCGACGAGAATTCCGATGATGTTATAGAAATTACCCCAACTGAATTTAAAAAGGCAAAAGAAAATAATAAGGGAAAGGGCATAAAAATAGAGAAATCTAATTCCAACCCCGATGAACTTTATATGTATCGTCAACCCCCGAAGTCCTTAAGTTGTAACAATGACCCGGGAACCTCTAAACCACCAAGTTTTTCTAAACCAATGTGGAAAAAGACGGCTCGTATTAGGGGAACATCATATATCCCTAGAAACTTGGAAAAACGAACCAAAACCGAAGAAGAAGAAACAAGCGAGTCGGAATAAGATACTTGTATTCGTGTGGTGTAATATATGTAATATAGTGTGCTTATGCTTTATGATATATGTAAAAATTGCTTGTATTAATAAGTATTTTTTTTATGAATCTAACTCTTGTCTATTTTACAGTATAAAAACACAAAATGGATAGACAACCCAATATTTTAAGAGACCTACCTGGAGACATGATTGATGAAATCTTGTCTAAAGTCGGTCAGAATTCTTCGGCACAACTATTTAAGACGAGATCAGTTTGTAAGACATTCGAAGAACGTTCCAATAATGCCTTGGTTTATAAAAGGCTTTCGTTCGAAAGATGGGGGATATCACATTGGGAAATCCATAAGTTACGATGTGTTTACTTTGACGCATATATTACGGGGAACCCAAATGCTATTTTACGCAATGGGTTAAGAAATTATTTTGACTCAATATATCCGAATATTGGACTTCGTGATTTAGAAAAAGCAGCTAACATGCAACATAAAGAAGCATGTTATGCTTACGGATTAGTTATGTTCGCTTCTCACCAAAGTGAGAACAAGAACATCGGGCTACAACTATTAAACAAAACATTCCCATAAGTGACGGAGTCAGTAATTGGGGTAAGAAATGAGGTTTTTAGATTGTTACGGGACTGTTGGACATTACGTAACCCTCGTCCCTTTGACGACGTTAAAACACGCTGTCTTATCAACGGCCATAACGGTTATGTTCCACAAGACCAAGGATGGGAAGTAATCCTAGTAAAACCAGAATGCATGACTTGTTTCTGGACGTATGAATTACGTGTCTTTATTGCCTTTGCTGAACGACTTGTGTACTAGCTAGAATTATCTTCACAACCATCTTGTATCAAATTTATTGTGTGCTATATTTCATGCTATATGTAAAATAAGCGGTATTGTAAGTTTGTAAAATATTGTGTAAAAGTTTGAACGCGAAATATTATTATAATCAGTTTTTCATATAGAATTGTAGTAGTTGAATTGTATATTAGCTACTAAGTATGAACTTAACGGGTAGGTACTACCCGAATTTAAACTTATAAAACGCTAATATGAAGAAAAAGCTTTTATAAATGAGTTCATATTATGCTACGAAATACTATTAACTACTCTTAATATTCTGTATGATTAACTTGTTCCATTTGACTATTTTGAAGGAAATGGCACCGACTACTCGACACACCGTGAATATGAATGAAGAGGAATTCCGTACTTTTCTAGCTTCAAACATAGCCGCAGTACAGGCTGCGCTACATACCAACAATAACCTTGGATCTAGCAATAAAGGAAATCGTGTAGGATGCACCTATAAAGAATTCACTGCCTGCAAACCTTTGGAATTTGATGGAACCGAAGGACCGATCGGATTGAAACGGTGGACCGAGAAGGTCGAATCGGTGTTTGCCATAAGTAAGTGTATTGAAGAGGACAAAGTGAAGTACGCTAGGCATACCTTCACAGGTTCTGCGTTAACATGGTAGAATACCTATCTAGAGCAAGTGGGACAAGACGATGCGTACGCACTACCGTGGTCAGCATTCAAGCACTTGATGAACGAGAAGTACCGTCCCAGAACCGAGGTCAATAAGCTCAAGACAGAACTTAGAGGGTTACGAACCCAAGGATTTGATATTACCACGTATGAAAGACGATTCACAGAATTGTGCCTATTGTGTCCGGGAGCATTCGAAGATGAGGAAGAGAAGATCGACGCGTTTGTGAAAGGATTACCGAAAAGAATCCAATAAGATATAAGTTCACACGAGCCCGCCTCCATACAACAGGCATGTAGAATGGCTCACAAACTAGTGAACCAGATTGAAGAAAGAATTAAAGAACAGACTGCTGAAGAGGCCAATGTGAAGCAAGTCAAAAGAAAGTGGGAGGAAAATGGTGATAAGAATCACCAATACAACAATAACAGCAATTACAACAATAATCGCAACAATTATCCCAACAATCGCAACTACAACAAATGGCCCAACAACAACAACAACAACCACAACAACAACAACATCAACTACAACAATCATCCCAACAACAATAATAACCGCAACAACAACAATAATCAGAAGCAGCTATGCCAAAGGTGTGAAAAGTATCACTCGGGGTTCTGCACCAAATTTTGCAACAAGTGTAAAAGAAATGGTCATAGAGCGGCGAAGTGTGAGGTCTACGGACCAGGGGTTAATAGAACAAAAGGAACAAATGGTGTCGGAACGAGTAATGGCGGAGCAACTAGTGTCAGAGCAAGTTATGCCAATGTAGTTTGTTATAAATGTGGAAAACCGGGCCACATTATTAGAAATTGCCCGAACCAGGAGAACACGAATGGACAAGGCCGCGTAAGAGTTTTTAATATTAATGCGGCAGAGGCACAGGAAGACCCGGAGCTTGTTACGGGTACGTTTCTTATTGACAATAAATCTGCTTACGTTTTATTTGATTCGGGTGCGGATAGAAGCTATATGAGTAGAGATTTTTGTGCTAAATTAAGTTGTCCATTGACGCCTTTGGATAGTAAATTTTTACTCGAATTAGCAAATGGTAAATTAATTTCAGCAGATAATATATGTCGGAATCGAGAAATTAAACTGGTTAGCAAAACATTTAAGATTGATTTGATACCAGTAGAGTTAGGGAGTTTTGATGTGATAATCGGTATGGACTGGTTGAAAGAAGTGAAAGCAGAGATCGTTTTTTACAAAAATGCAATTCGCATTATACGAGAAAAAGGAAAACCCTTAATGGTGTACGGAGAAAAGGGCAACACGAAGCTACATCTTATTAGTAATTTGAAGGCACAAAAACTAATAAGAAAAGGTTGCTATGCTGTTCTAGCACACGTCGAGAAAGTACAAATTGAAGAAAAGAGCATCAATGATGTTCCCATTGCAAAAGAATTTCCCGATGTATTTCCAAAAGAATTACCGGGATTATCCCCACATCGATCCGTTGAATTTCAAATAGATCTTGTACCAGGAGCTGCACCAATAGCTCGTGCTCCTTACAGACTCGCACCCAGCGAGATGAAAGAACTGCAAAGCCAATTACAAGAACTTTTAGAGCGTGGTTTCATTCGACCAAGCACATCACCGTGGGGAGCTCCTGTTTTGTTTGTCAAGAAGAAAGATGGTACATTCAGGTTGTGTATCGACTACCGAGAGTTGAACAAACTTACTATCAAGAACCGCTACCCACTACCGAGAATCGACGACTTATTTGATCAACTACAAGGCTCGTCTGTTTATTCAAAGATTGACTTACGTTCCGGGTATCATCAAATGCGGGTGAAAGAAGATGATATTCCAAAGACTGCTTTCAGAACACGTTACGGTCATTACGAGTTTATGGTCATGCAGTTTGGTTTAACTAATGCACCAGCTGTGTTCATGGACCTTATGAACCGAGTGTGTGGACCATACCTTGACAAGTTTGTCATTGTTTTCATTGATGACATACTTATTTACTCAAAGAATGACCAAGAACACGGTGAACATTTGAGAAAGGTGTTAGAAGTATTAAGGAAGGAAGAATTGTACGCTAAGTTTTCAAAGTGTGCATTTTGGTTGAAAGAAGTTCAATTCCTCGGTCACATAGTGAACAAAGAAGGTATTAAGGTGGATCCGGCAAAGATAGAAACTGTTGAAAAGTGGGAAACCCCGAAAACTCCGAAACACATACGCTAGTTTTTAGGACTAGCTGGTTACTACAGAAGGTTCATCCAAGACTTTTCCAGAATAGCAAAACCCTTGACTGCATTAACGCATAAACGGAAGAAATTTGAATGGAATGATGAACAAGAGAAAGCGTTTCAGTTATTGAAGAAAAAGCTAACTACGGCACCTATATTGTCATTGCCTGAAGGGAATGATAATTTTGTGATTTATTGTGATGCATCAAAGCAAGGTCTCGGTTGTGTGTTAATGCAACGAACGAAGGTGATTGCTTATGCGTCTAGACAATTGAAGATTCACGAACAAAATTATACGACGCATGATTTGGAATTAGGCGCGGTTGTTATTGCATTAAAGACTTTGAGGCACTACTTATATGGGGTCAAAAGTATTATATATACCGACCACAAAAGTCTTCAACACATATTTAATCAGAAACAACTGAATATGAGGCAGCGTAGGTGGATTGAATTATTGAATGATTACGACTTTGAGATTTGTTACCACCCGGGGAAGGCAAATATGGTAGCCGATGCCTTGAGCAGAAAGGACAGAGAACCCATTCGAGTAAAATCTATGAATATAATGATTCATAATAACCTTACTACTCAAATAAAGGAGGCGCAACAAGGAGTTTTAAAAGAGGGAAATTTAAAGGATGAAATACCCAAAGGATCGGAGAAGCATCTTAATATTCGGGAAGACGGAACCCGGTATAGGGCTGAAAGGATTTGGGTACCAAAATTTGGAGATATGAGAGAAATGGTACTTAGAGAAGCTCATAAAACCAGATACTCAATACATCCTGGAACGGGGAAGATGTACAAGGATCTCAAGAAACATTTTTGGTGGCTGGGTATGAAAGCCGATGTTGCTAAATACGTAGGAGAATGTTTGACGTGTTCTAAGGTCAAAGCTGAGCATCAGAAACCATCAGGTCTACTTCAACAACCCGAAATCCTGGAATGGAAATCGGAAAACATTACCATGGATTTCATCACTAAATTGCCAAGGACTGCAAGTGGTTTTGATACTATTTGGGTAATAGTTGATCGTCTCACCAAATCAACACACTTTCTGCCAATAAGAGAAGATGACAAGATGGAGAAGTTAGCACGACTGTATTTTAAGGAAGTCGTCTCCAGACATGGAATACCAATCTCTATTATCTCTGATAGGGATGGCAGATTTATTTCAAGATTCTGGCAGACATTACAGCAAGCATTAGGAACTCGTCTAGACATGAGTACTGCCTATCATCCACAAACTGATGGGTAGAGCGAAAGGACGATACAAACGCTTGAAGACATGCTACGAGCATGTGTTATTGATTTCGGAAACAGTTGGGATCGACATCTACCGTTAGCAGAATTTTCCTACAACAACAGCTACCATTCAAGCATTGAGATGGCGCCGTTTGAAGCACTTTATGGTAGAAAGTGCAGGTCTTCGATTTGTTGGAGTAAAGTGGGGGATAGACAGATTACGGGTCCGGAGATTATACAAGAAACTACCGAGAAGATCATCCAAATTCAACAACGGTTGAAAACCGCCCAAAGTCGACAAAAGAGCTACGCTGACATTAAAAGAAAAGATATAGAATTTGAAATTGGAGAGATGGTCATGCTTAAAGTTGTACCTTGGAAAGGCGTTGTTCGATTTGGTAAACGAGGGAAATTAAATCCAAGGTATATTGGACCATTCAAGATTATTGATCGTGTCGGACCAATAGCTTACCGACTTGAGTTACCTCAACAACTCGCGGCTGTACATAACACTTTCCACGTCTCGAATTTGAAGAAATGTTTTGCTAAAGAAGATCTCACTATTCCGTTAGATGAAATCCAAATCAACGAAAAACTTCAATTCATCGAAGAACCCGTCGAAATAATGGATCGTGAGGTTAAAAGACTTAAGCAAAACAAGATACCAATTGTTAAGGTTCGATGGAATGCTCGTAGAGGACCCGAGTTCACCTGGGAGCATGAAGATCAGATGAAGAAGAAATACCCACATCTATTTCCAGAACATTCGTCAACACCTTCAACAGCTTAAAATTTCGGGACGAAATTTATTTAACGGGTAGGTACTGTAGTGACCCGAACTTTTCCATGTTTATATATATTAATTGAGATTGATATTTACATAATTAAATGTTTCCAACATGTTAAGCAATCAAACTTGTTAAGACTTGATTAATTGAAATATGTTTCATATAGACAATTGACCACCTAAGTGACCGGTGATTCACGAACGTTAAAACTTGTAAAAACTATATGATGATATATATTTGGATATATATATATAGTTAACATGATACTATGATAAGTAAACATATCATTAAGTATATTAACATTGAACTACCTATATAAAAACAAGACTACTAACTTAATGATTTTTAAACGAGACATATATGTAACGATTATCGTTGTAAAGACATTTAATGTATATATATCATATTAAGAGATATTCATACATGATAATATCATGATAATATAATAATTTAAAATCTCATTTGATATTATAAACATTGGGTTAACAACATTTAACAAGATCGTTAACCTAAAGGTTTCAAAACAACACTTACATGTAACGACTAACGATGACTTAACGACTCAGTTAAAATGTATATACATGTAGTGTTTTAATATGTATTTATACACATTTGAAACACTTCAATACACTTATAAAAATACTTCTACTTAACAAAAATGCTTACAATTACATCCTCGTTCAGTTTCATCAACAATTCTACTCGTATGCACCCGTATTCGTACTCGTACAATACACAGCTTTTAGATGTATGTACTATTGGTATATACACTCTAATGATCAGCTCTTAGCAGCCCATGTGAGTCACCTAACACATGTGGGAACCATCATTTGGCAACTAGCATGAAATATCTCATAAAATTACAAAAATATGAGTAATCATTCATGACTTATTTACATGAAAACAAAATTACATATCCTTTATATCTAATCCATACACCAACGACCAAAAACACCTACAAACTCTTTCATTCTTCAATTTTCTTCATCTAATTGATCTCTCTCAAGTTCTATCTTCAAGTTCTAAGTGTTCTTCATATATTCTACAAGTTCTAGTTACATAAAATCAAGAATACTTTCAAGTTTGCTAGCTCACTTCCAATCTTGTAAGGTGATCATCCAACCTCAAGAAATCTTTGTTTCTTACAGTAATTTATCATTCTAATACAAGGTAATAATCATATTCAAACTTTGGTTCAATTTCTATAACTATAACAATCTTATTTTAAGTGATGATCTTACTTGAACTTGTTTTCGTGTCATGATTCTGCTTCAAGAACTTCGAGCCATCCAAGAATCCGTTGAAGCTAGATCCATTTTTCTCTTTTCCAGTAGGTTTATCCAAGGAACTTAAGGTAGTAATGATGTTCATAACATCATTCGATTCATACATATAAAGCTATCTTATTCGAAGGTTTAAACTTGTAATCACTAGAACATAGTTTAGTTAATTCTAAACTTGTTCGCAAACAAAAGTTAATCCTTCTAACTTTACTTTTAAAATCAACTAAACACATGTTCTATATCTATATGATATGCTAACTTAATGATTTAAAACCTGGAAACACGAAAAACACTGTAAAACCGGATTTACGCCGTCGTAGTAACACCGCGGGCTGTTTTGTGTTAGTTAATTAAAAACTATGATAAACTTTGATTTAAAAGTTGTTATTCTGAGAAAATAATTTTTATTATGAACATGAAACTATATCCAAAAATTATGGTTAAACTCAAAGTGGAAGTATGTTTTCTAAAATGGTCATCTAGACGTCGTTCTTTCGACTGAAATGACTACCTTTACAAAAACGACTTGTAACTTATTTTTCCGACTATAAACCTATAATTTTTCTGTTTAGATTCATAAAATAGAGTTCAATATGAAACCGTAGCAATTTGATTCACTCAAAACGGATTTAAAATGAAGAAGTTATGGGTAAAACAAGATTGGATAATTTTTCTCATTTTAGCTACGTGAAAATTGGTAACAAATCTATTCCAACCATAACTTAATCAACTTGTATTGTATATTATGTAATCTTGAGATACCATAGACACGTATACAATGTTTCGACCTATCATGTCGACACATCTATATATATTTCGGAACAACCATAGACACTCTATATGTGAATGTTGGAGTTAGCTATACAGGGTTAAGGTTGATTCCAAAATATATATAGTTTGAGTTGTGATCAATACTGAGATACGTATACACTGGGTCGTAGATTGATTCAAGAAAATATTTATCGATTTATTTCTGTACATCTAACTGTGGACAACTAGTTGTAGGTTACTAACGAGGACAGCTGACTTAATAAACTTAAAACATCAAAATATATTAAAAGTGTTGTAAATATATTTTGAACATACTTTGATATATATGTATATATTGTTATAGGTTCGTGAATCAACCAGTGGCCAAGTCTTACTTCCCGACGAAGTAAAAATCTGTGAAAGTGAGTTATAGTCCCACTTTTAAAATCTAATATTTTTGGGATGAGAATACATGCAGGTTTTATAAATGATTTACAAAATAGACACAAGTACGTGAAACTACATTCTATGGTTGAATTATCGAAATCGAATATGCCCCTTTTTATTAAGTCTGGTAATCTAAGAATTAGGGAACAGACACCCTAATTGGCGCGAATCCTAAAGATAGATCTATTGGGCCTAACAAACCCCGTCCAAAGTACCAGATGCTTTAGTACTTCGAAATTTATATCATATCCGAAGGGTGTCCCGGAATGATGGGGATATTCTTATATATGCATCTTGTTAATGTCGGTTACCAGGTGTTCACCATATGAATGATTTTTATCTCTATGTATGGGATGTGTATTGAAATATGAAATCTTGTGGTCTATTATTATGATTTGATATATATAGGTTAAACCTATAACTCACCAACATTTTTGTTGACGTTTTAAGCATGTTTATTCTCAGGTGATTATTAAGAGCTTCCGCTGTCGCATACTTAAATAAGGACGAGATTTGGAGTCCATGCTTGTATGATATTGTGTAAAAACTGCATTCAAGAAACTTATTTTGTTGTAACATATTTGTATTGTAAACCATTATGTAATGGTCGTGTGTAAACAGGATATTTTAGATTATCATTATTTGATAATCTACATAAAGCTTTTTAAACCTTTATTGATGAAATAAAGGTTATGGTTTGTTTTAAAATGAATGCAGTCTTTGAAAAACGTCTCATATAGAGGTCAAAACCTCGCAACGAAATCAATTAATATGGAACGTTTTTAATCAATAAGAACGGGACATTTCAAAGTGTTGGGAATTAAAGCATGGGTTAGTATAATATAATGACGCTTGGCCAACGTGATTATATTACAGTAAGCCATGCTGAGTTTCTAATGGAACGTGATGATTCACAGATTATAACGTCATCATGTGCCATGTTATATAACTCTTTCATTCTGCTTAACTTCTGAACATATCAAGAAAGTATATTCTTGATAGTTCCATTCTCAGCGATTCTGGTATTTTGACAAATTAAATCGTGCTATTACGTTCTCTTGTTTAGAACATTAAGATCATTCGAAACTCCATACTTACGAATTCTGGATCATTACTCGCTTTACTAGAGGTCGAGAAGAAAATAAAAAGGCAAAGAGCTCCGAAGTATAAGGGAAAATATAAAACCCAACAAAAACACCGAAATTACAAATCGTGAATATTAATATGAATAGCAATATAAAGACATGGTAGAATTAAGAATAGTATCACCCCAAGGTAATAGTAGAAGTAAACAGATTTTTCTGGTGGAAGATTGAAAAGAAGGATGACAGAAATGATAATTAGAAAAATATTAAGGATTAGAACTGGATAAAGCATTTTCACAATCTTTTAGAAGTAATACTTAAGAAAGAAGGTATATGAGTGATGAAATTAATGGAACGGAAAAAGTGAATTTATAAAGGAAATATCCGACAGAACAATCGAGACAGATCATCGTATTTATAAAAAGAGATCTTAATTTCCTTATTTACCAAAGAATCAAACCTTTTAGATTTCGAAGATTTTCTTTTAAATCCCTTGAATTCCGGAATTCAACCAAGGCAACGTCAAAAGTTAAGACGAATCTCTACTTCTGTATTTAAATTTTTTGCTACAGCTTCATTTATACTCCTCGAATAATCGAATTATTTATTCCTTATTACTCAATGGTAATAAAACTCTATTCATCAGCTCACATGCATCATGAAAACAAATTTAGTGTTAACCATGACCACCTCACTCAAATTTCGGGACGAAATTTCTTTAACGGGTAGGTACTGTGATGACCCGGATATTTCTGACCAAATTTAAACTTAATCTTTGTATGATCTCGACACGATACGCAAAGTCTGTAATGTTGAGTCTCAAAAATTTTGGAACCATGTTCATGTAATAAATTATCCTGTGACTATTTCCGACGATTCACGAACAATTGATTTTAAATAGATGCATATATATATATATATATATATATATATATATATAAATTTGATACATTGATTTGTTATATTATCATTATTACTAATATTATTGTTATCACTACTAATAACAATATTATTTTAATTAAAAGTAAAATTATGTTATGATTAGTATTACTAAAAAAAAAAATTTATTAAAATTATTATTACCATTTTTATTATCATTATCATTAGTAAATTTATTAAGATCATTATTGTTGTAATTATTAATATTATCATCATATTATTATTGTTACTCTTATTATTATTATTATTATTATTTTAATTATCATTAATATAATCATAATTAATAATTATAAATATTATTTATATAAAATTATATATACGGATTTGGAATCATAATCTATTTTACATAGCTATCATTCTGTAGATAATTGAAACATTGATTGGCTTATTGTTTCTTCTTGTATCCTTTTTCACAATCTCAATTGATTGCCACAGAAGAGTAAAATATTATTATATATTACTGTTCCCTATTCGTCCGTGAACTAAATTACATCTTATTGAATTAAAAATTTCTGTAAGTTATATTAAGAATTTCTGTAAGTTATTGAATTAAGTTATATTATCTTCTCCCTCCCTCTTTATCTATCTCCTTTCTGTGTTACTAGAAAACTCTTGTATTTCTTCTTCTTCTTGATCACAACCAAACACCCATCTAACCATCATCAACCGAGACTCACTTGGGTTATTGAAACCCACTTGTAACGAAAACCCATTATAACAAAACCATAAACAAACATTGAGACCACCACCATCATCGATTAAACCAAGAGCATCATCATCATTGTCGAATTCCATTATCAAACCTTCGAACCGACACCACCTCATGACTATAATCTTCGCCATGAGCCACCCACGTCACCTTGTAAATCATCAACAACCGTAAGTTACCTCTCTATCTCTATATCCTCTCTCTCTTATTTTTTTTCGTGAATTCTTAATCCGTTTTATACATCTTTCTTCTCTTTGTCTTCTGCTTCGGTTGTCAACATAAATCACCTCCAACATCATTTTCATTGTCGATTACTACTGCTGTATTGCAGCTGAAAAACGTCACCTTTCACCACCTTTTGCTACCACTACCAACTATTAATCGCTGCCATGTATTTTATTTCTTATAAACAAATACCAAACCAAACTCAATAAGACTCACTATATATATATATATATATATATATATATATATATATATATATATATATATATATATATATATATATATATAACCATTGCTCTTTTACAAATAAAGGAAGAAAAGTGATAAGGAATTCTTTGATGGCCGACATACAATAAAGAACAACTCCACTTGATAGGTGTTGATAAAGTTGAGTGGATATTATATTTTTTTTTTACAAATTTCGTTTTCTATTACAATACTCCTGTACGATTTTGAAGTGGGGATTTATATGCTCTATTTGGTATTTTCGTTGGATCCAGCATCGATTTTGAGGTGGGCCAAGACAAACACTAATCACTTGCTTTATTTAGAATACGTAATGGTTTTTATACATAATATAATAGGACCCATGTTAATCAATTGGAGAGAATAGCAAATAACTTGGGTCAGCATAGGATTAAATCAGATAAAGAGTGATACTTGATAATGATGATATTAAATAAGTGATGAGATGTTTGATGATAAAAATCACGATGATGTGATTATGGTAATGATTAGGAAAACACGATTATGATGTATATTGATGATACCTATGATGATGATGTTATATCAAGGAGATGAAGTTCACATGTCCTCCTTTATCTCTTTGGTCGACATTTACCCACTTATGTAGCCCTACATGATATAAAAAAATAAATAAATAAATAAAAGGGACGTAGGAACGAAGCTGCTGTTATACCGTGATTTAGTATTTGGGCCATGAACCACGATTTGATTAAGGATGTTGGGCCGTGCAATTGATTTCATTGTTGGGCTAGGGGAAATTGGGCCAAGTTAGAGAGGAACGGGTTATAGGGATATAGGTCGTGTATTAAAACCAAAAGGGATAAACAGCTCTATGGTTCAGCGAGGAGTTCGTTATACGAGGGGTCGCGGGTTCGAGTTCCGTCCCAAGCAGTTTATCTCTTTTTAATGTTTCTAAGGTATAATTTGATATTTAATATTATTATTATTAATATTATTATTATTATTATTATTATTATGAATATTAAGATTTTAATAATTGTATGATTAAAAAAAAATTATAATTAAGATAATGATTTAAATGAATTATTAAGTATCAATATTATTATTGATATTGTTAATAATATTATCATTAATAATATTATTAGCTTTATCATTTACTTTATTATTATCATTTTTATGGTTATTAATATAAAAGTCACTAAATCATATATTTTTTATATAAAGAAATATAGATATTACATATATCATAATTTCATTAAAAATACATATTATTATATTTCTAATATAGATTACGACAAACATTAATCTATAATAATAACTAAAACCTAAATATAATAAATGATAAACTATAAGATATAATAGTTAAAATACATTAATAAGTATTAATAATAAAATATGTTTTAAAATTTTATAAATGATATTAATAAATACATATCAAGTATAGGATTTCTATAACAATTTTATAACTATAACTATTAATATATATATATATACTATATAATACTTGATTTATTACCGATTTTATGTTTATAATATTATTTGGTATATTAAACTGATATAGGTTCGTGAATCCGAGGCCAACCCTAACTTGTTAAATGCCGTCATATGTATTTTTACTACAAAATACAGTATTGTGAGTTTCATTTGCTCCCTTTTTACTCATTACATTTTTGGGCTGAGAATACATGCAAATGCTTTATTAACTGTTTTACAATATTGATATACGTGAGTTTCATTTGCTCCCTTTTACTCTTTACATTTTTGGGACTGAGAATACATTCGCTACTTTTACAACTACTTTATTAAAATGCTTTTGAAATACATTTTGAACTGTGAATACCTGAAATGCTTTTATAAATGTTTGACGAGATAGATACAAGCAAAACATTCCTCGAATGAATTATGTGGACGTGATAATTGTAGAGACCCGTCCTAATCCATCCGGACGAAGTCCATATCGATTACAAACGATTCACAACAGTTGATTACATCGCGAGGTAATTGACCTCTATATGATAAATTTTATAAACATTGCATTCGTTTTTAAAAGACAAACTTTCGTTACATCGACAGTTGACAGGCATGTAAAGCATTTCATAATATATCCAAATACAATTGACTTAATAATAATCTTGATGAACTCAACGACTCGAATGCAACATCTTTTGAAATATGTCATGAATGACTCCAAGTAATATCTCTAATATGAGCAAATGCACAGCGGAAGATTTCTTTCGTACCTGAGAATAAACATGCTTTAAAGTGTCAACCAAAAGGTTGGTGAGTTCATTAGTTTATCATAAAGAATCATTTCATAATTTTAATAGACCACAAGATTTCATACTTCCATTTCTCATAATCATACGTCCCATGCATAGAGACAAAAATATCATTCATATGGATTGAACACCTGGTAACCGACATTCACAATATGCATATAAGAATATCCCCATCATTCCGGGATCCTCCTTCGGACATGATATAAATTTCGAAGTACTAAAGCATCCGGTACTTTGGATGGGGCTTGTTGGGCCCGATAGATCTATCTTTAGAGTTCGCGTCAATTAGGGTGTCTGTTCCCTAATTCTTATATTACCAGACTTAATAAAAAGGGGCATATTCAGTTTCGATCATTCAACCATAGAACGTAATTTCGATTACTTGTGTCTATTTCGTAAAACAGTTATAAAAGTTGCGCATGTATTCTTAGCCCAAAAATATAAAGGGTAAAAAGGTAAATGAAACTCACAATACTGTATTTTGTAGTAAAAATACATATGACGACATTGAACAATGCATGGTTGGCCTCGGATTCACGAACCTATATCAAGTATTAACACATTATAGTATAAATCAATTAAGTTTATATATTTGTTATGTATTAATTATTCTTATAATATATTATGATACTTATTTGATATTTAATTGATGTTATATCAATAATATTAGTTGAAACATAATTTTATGTAATATTAGTATATTTTATGTAATAATATATTTACATATATATCTTTTGTTTTGTAAAATTAATAATTGTAGAAATACCTAAGGATAATAATAATAATATTAATAATAATAATAATAATTTTTAAAAGTATAAAACTACCTTAGGAGTCAGTTTTAAAAAAATTGCACCAAGCCGGGCTCGAACCCGAGACCTCTCGTTCACTCATCAACACCCTTAACCATTCCTCCATTTCAGTTTTTCTGATTTATAATACAAACCCAAATACTTATCTATTACATGTTTCAACCCACTTCATCTTCTTCACCAAAATCTAAACAATCAAACAACATCATTCTTAATAGTCATTCATCAAAATAGTTTTAGGACTTCTAAACAAACATGAAACAAAAAATAAAAATGTGTTCATGATATAAAAAAAATGAGAAAAAAAAACAAAAAAAATCCTACCTTGTAGCCAAGAAAAAAAAAATTTTGTTTTCAATTTTGAGTTCGTTTTGGACAATCTTTACAACATGAAACATGTTTCAAATCATTCCTAAAAACTATTGAAATCGTCAATTGAACTTAAAACATCAAAACAAGCTCTAATTTCTCCAAGAACAAAACAGTTGACTTTTGACAATTTAACTTTGACTCGCAAATTCGAATTCGTTATCAAGAATTGGAACTTGAGATTTTGCAGGAAGTTTAAGTAAATGATTCCTAACAACTCTACATTTTTAGTTTTTGAAATTTGTTTCGAATTCACGTTAGTGTATATCACTGTGAAGAACTCAAGAACTCAAAAATTGATTTTTAAATTAAGAGTGTTATAGGTTATGATTACAACATGAATTGTGTTGTAAATCATTCCTATAATCTTTATGGATCATCGAATTAACTGGAGATATCAAAACAAACTCGAATTTGATTCAAGAACACTTAGTTGACTTTGAAAACCAAAACTTTGACTCTCAAATTAGAAATTAATAGAAAGAATTGAGGATTGAAAACTTACAGATAGTTTAGATAGACGATTCCTAACATGACTGCATTATTACATTTTGAAAATTTGTTCTAAATCAAAATATGGTGAAAAAGATGAATGTACCGAGTGTCGAGCTTATTTTCTGGGTTTTCTTTGTTTTCAACTCAAATTGCAGTTTGTAACTTATATAGAGTGATTAGGTACATGATTTAACAGTTAAATTGATTTCCAATTGATTTGTGAAGTAGACTTGTAATAAACTGGAGACATGAAGTACGTAAATTATTTTCATGTGAAGAAAAAGAAAAAAAATTGATAGTTACTTCTAACATAATGGGATTCCCTATTTTTATTTTTAATAAATATTAATAGTAAATACCCTAATAATATTAATAATAATTCTAATAAAATAACTAAATAATATCATAAAAATGATAATAAATAAAAATAAGAATTCGTTTAAATCATAAATAAATTTTAATCTTAATTATCTTGTACATTATTTTACATTTTCAATTCAAATGATTATTTTGTATTTTATTAATACAACTTAATATGCACTCTTATATTTATACATGTATATATATTTACATATTTATTTACACACAATTGTTCGTGAATTGTCGAAAATAGTCACAGGTTAAATGAATCTATATAAATAGTTCAAACATTTCGAGACTCAACATTACAGGCTTTGCTTATTGTGTTGGAACATATAAAGATTAAGTTTTAATTTGGTCGGAAATTTTCGGGTCGTCGCAGTACCTACCCGTTAAAGAAATTTCGTCCCGAAATTTGAGTGGAATGGTCATGGCTGACAATAAGTATGTTTTCATGACGTATCCGAGCTAGAAATTAGAGTTTTATCATCAGTGAGTAATATAGGTAAAAAAAAATTTGATTACGCGAAGAGTATAATCGAAGCTATCGCAAGAGAGGGAACTGATGACGTAGTTATGATTGATTTCCGGAATTCATGGGATTTAAAGAAAATCTTCGTAATAAGATTTGGTTCTTCGGCGATATAGGAAATAAGATCTTCTTTGATTAAATGCAATAATCTGTTTCGATTGCTCTGTCGGATATTTTACTATAAATCCACTCCCTTCGTTTCCTTATTTTCACATCTCACACCTTCCATTCTTTCTCCCCTGATTCATATTTTTAAAGCATTCATTAATATGCTCCATCCAGTTCTGATCCTTGATATACTCTTAACTTTCATATCTGTCATTCTTCTCTTTCATCTACCACCGGAGGATTATATTTACTTCTACTATTATCTTGGGATTATAGTGTTTTTAATTTTCCCGTGCCTTTACGTGGCAATACGTATTGATATGCACGGTTTGTAATTTATGTGTTGTTGTCGAGCTTTATATTTTCTTTATATTCAAGAGTTCCATACTTTCATCTCCTCTTCCCGACTTCAAGTCAAGCGAATAATGGTCCGGAATTCGTAGATATGGATTTTGAAATGAACATAGTTAATGTTCTAGAAGGAAATCGTAATGGCACGATCTTGATTTTTCAAATTACTAGAATATCTGAAAAGATAGAACTATTAAGAATATATGTTCTTGATATACTTGGAGATTGGGTAGAATGTAAGAGTCGTGTAACATGGCACATGATGACGTTATGATCTGTGAATCATCACGTTCCATTAGAAACTCAGCATGACTTACTGTAATATAATCACGTTGATCAAGTGTCATTATATTATACTAACTCATGCATCAGTTCCCAACATTACTTCAATAACATTCATATTTCAAGCTCGAAAGTTTACAGAATATAGAAACTAACAGTTTCTATATGATGTAACACTGATAGCACGAAGAGATTAATGATTTCAGATAAGAATTGTTATGAAAATATTCTCGGAAATATCAAAGATATTTATGATGATATTTTCAGAATTTCTGAGATCGAACGTTGATGAAGAAAATCCTTTCGCAAGGATTTAGAATAAATAAGGAGCAAGATATTCACTAAAGACTTCATCAGAAACAGAATCATCAGGGTTCTTTATGTACAAGTTTAGTCCTTGTGATTTGCTCAGAGTGTCCTTCATGGTTTGCTCAATTCGTTTTTCAGTACTAAACTTCCTTTTGAGCTTTTCCAACGTATCTTTTTTTTTATCAAACTTTTGACTGTTAAAATCATCCATAGTTTTGGTTGCTTCATTCAACTTTTCAAAATTTAGAGCATTAATTCACAGACTGGGTGCTTTTCTGAATTTCTGAATGGAAGATCATAGTTCTAAGAGATAAATGTTATATGGATACATATAACTGTTGATGTGGAAACGTTGCGAGACTCAAAATATAAATTTACTGATTCCCGGTAATTGGTATGGCAGTTCTCGTTACAAGATGCGGATGAGTATATCATAGGGTTTCAATGAATAAATATAATGATTTGTCAGAGAGATTTAAGCCAAAAAAAACAATGAGGCTGCTGGTACGTCTTCTGGTAATATGGTGGAATATAAAAGAATTCTCCGTTATAAAAAGGGTAATTGTATATATCAGGATTATAGTAAGGCTACTTCGAATGAAAAGTCGAAGTTGACTTGCTGGAGCTGTGAACAAATTGGCTACTTTGAAAAGGGATCGCAAAGTTCTTTTTGCTAATAAATGCCAAAGGATCTGATGCGGCTACGTGTTAAACTTTTACTCAGTTGCCGAGAGTGTAACATCCCGCCTTTTTCCGTTAAATTTATTTTTAACACTGTCTTTTTTTTTTAATAAATATCTTTCGTTATTTAAATTCGTATTTTCCGTTGACTAACGTTCATAATATTCCCGTTATTTAATTATAACATCACTCGTTTACTCGAGCGTTTTTTTAAAATATTCGTTTGGTTAATTCCCGTACCCGCTTTGAAATTCGAGGGACCAAAGTTGCAAAGGGGCCTAACTAGTGACTAGGTCAACTAGTCAAACCCCATCTCATCCATTCATTATCACCACCCACCTTCATCCTTCCCTTTCTCTCTACTTCCCATTTTTGAAAACAAACCCCAACTTCATAAAATCATCATCTAAATTCGGGATTGGAAGCAAACTTCAAAACAAATTACATTTTCGTGATCCTCTCTTCATCCTCTACATTTTGATACCAATTTCATCAAGTTTGGGTAACTTTCTAAAAACTCTAGATTTCTATAAATTCGTGTTTTTGACTTGAAATTGTGTTAGTTAGTGTCTATGGCTCGTGTATAACATGAATATATGATTTGTTTGCTTGATTTGTTGATTTTGGTGTGACTAGCTTGAAAATGAAAATCGTATGTTTAATCTTTGATTTTGGATGATTAAATGTTGTTAGATTGTTAAAGTTCATGTTTTAAAAGTGTTACTAGCATCATTAGCTTCATGTTGATGTATAGATTGATCAAAGAAACTTCATAAACGCAATTATTGATTTTGTGAACTTTTGGTTAGGGTTTGATAGCCTTAAAGCGAACTTTTGATGCGTTGAATGCTTGTTAATGTTATTGATAAGTGCTTGGTTGTATTACATGCTTCATTACCTTTAAAACGGCATATCATATGTGTGAATTGGATTCCCGAAACTTAAAATGCAATTGATGAACTTGAAACTTTGAAAATGGACTTTTAATGATCACTTGACGAGAAATCGGTTATGGAAAATGTTGTTTTTGTTTGATGAAACATGTTTAGTTGTGTTCCTTGTCAAAAGAGCTTTCCAACGGTATAAGATACGCTTTCTAATTGTTTACGGTTTGAGTTTTGCGTTTGTTTGAAAGTTTACCAAGCCTTAAACAAGTGAAACAGGCCAGGGACCAGGCCACGGCCATTGTCGCGGCACGACAGGCCTGGCCGCAGCGCGCCACAAGCCTGCTCCAGTTTCTGTTTTGGATGTCACTTTTTATCAAAAATGTTTGACATGTTATAGACCTCCATTTCACATGTAACTTGTTCTAACATGCTTATATATGAATAACTAGCACAGAAAAATAGTTCGGGACCCGACCCGAACGTGTTGACTTTTCGTTGACTTTGACCAAGTTTGACTTTTAGTCAAACTTAACCAAACTTTTATGCAATCATTCTAACATGCTTTTATACGTGATTCTTGCATTAAACTTGACAACGTGATTCACATGCTATACTATTCGAGTCGTAACGAACCATAGGACTAATTGAACACATTTCGCCCGACCTTGTGACGTAACCGGTTAATTAATACAACTTACTTGTTTAGGTCAAGGCTAAGCAACTATCATGCACACGTGTACTTTGTGAAGTACTTTTATACTCATGCACTCGAGGTGAGATCATAGTCCCATCTTTCAACAACTTTTATGCTTTAAACTATGGGATGAGAAACATATACGTATCATACTTTTATACATTGAACACAAGTACGAAAATGAACATTCCACTTACGGGTTTGAACAAAAAGCCTAAATTCAATTATCATTAGTTACACTTGCAGGGTGTAAACGTGAACTTATATTATGTGATCACATGGGCTTGACGAGCCTCATTCGGACGGTTCGCTACCGTTAGCGGATGAAATATATTTGCGGGTCTAGTGTATGTTCTAACACTACGCAAAGGGTGCAAAACAGTTAAGTTTGATAATTGGGTGCCCGGGATACAAACAACAACTTTGGAATGCAAATGATTTTGATAATCATCTTATATTAAATCTTGTGGTTCAAAAACAACGTTTACAAACACCTATGATTTCACCAACGTTTTTCGTTGACAGTTTTCTATATGTTTCTCAGGTTCATACTTGGCTACTTGATACATGCTTCCTCACACTTTGATTACTTGCTTGGAGTCAAGCATACATACATACATACGCTAGTGATAGCACCTTTGGATTCAAACTTTTGTCTACATACTTACGCTATTTATAGCAACCGTGATTTTAAACTAATTATGTCGCAAGTTATCTCATTTATAATTTATACTTTTGCAAACTTGAAATTGTTGTCGAACGGTTTTGTAAACTAAACTTTGCAAGCATGATACGTTTCAAAAGGACGCGACATAATTTTGGTCAAACGAGTCTCATATAGGGACTACGACCACGTAACGGGACCTAAGTAGTCAGCGCCGTCAATGACGATTTGGTCGGGTCGCTACAGAGAGTTTCTCAGGTGCATAACTATATGCATAAACCTTTCCTTCCGTAGATGAAGTGCGGTTGATTCATCCTATCGATTGAGGTGTTTTCAAGAATCATGAAAGGTTTGAACGCAGATTGTAATCGTCAAGATACATATGAGGTTTAAGATGAGATCAAGTGGCAAACTTGAAGATATGTTTAGTTTCATATGTTATAATCAATATTTTAATTCATCTTAATTATCCAATGTCGACAGTCCATATTTGATAGTCCACAATTAACAGTCCGATAATACATATATAGCTTAATATATAATATCCGAATTAATTAATACGTATCGGGACCTGTGTACATGTCTCAGACTCGATCACAACTCAAAGTATATATATTATTATAGAATCAACCTCAACCCTGTATAGAGAACTCGATCATTACTGCATATAGAGTGTCTATGGTGATTCCAAATAATATATATAGATGCATCGATATGATATGTCAAAACCTTGTATACGTGTCCCGATATTTAAAGTGCGTAAAATAAATAACAGGAATTAAATAACGATAACTAAAGTGCGTAAAGTAAATAACAGAAATTAGATGACAATAAATAAAATTGCGGGAATGTAAATTGCGATAATTAAATTGCAATAAATAAAATGCGATAAATAGAATGTAATCAGTTAGCTAGGAACAGTTAGCTGGAACAGTTAGCATGGTTTCTTAACAAAATTCCATATTGTTAATTAGTCTGTTTCTAATCAATTTTTATTGTGTCCATTATTTCTTCATTATGCCACTTGTTGGATTCTGGTAAGTAAAAATCCAAATATGAAATTGAATTTGAATGAAAATGGTTATTCTGTGGTGAATGGATTCGTATATCAATAGATGTAGGTAGGATGGTAATCGACCGTTGAATCAGATTCGAAGACTGTACAATGTAACTTATTAAAATTAATGTGAAATCTTAAATATTTCTCGGGTATTACCTACCCGTTAAAATATTTTTACCATTAACAGTTTGTACGAAAGAATTTTTAATCACAATCTTTATGAAAATATATTTACATATATATTTTCTTCAGATGTAATTATGGATTTAATGAGTCAATGTGATATTAAACTCATCAGATTTACGATTAGAACTATGATACATAATCTCTAAAACATTAGAGTTTACATAATCGTCATGTCGAACGAAGATAAATGATGTAGAATGATTTGTGGAACGATAATTATACTCGAGGTACAGAATGAGATGTTGAGGCATGGATTGTTGAAACTTGGGTTGTTGGTGGTACTGGTGCCATTGGTGCTAAGGCTGGTGATGTTACTGGTGTTGGTGATACTGTTGATGATTGCAAATTGTATACCGTGCTCTCTAAAGTTAATACTCGAGCTCGGAGTTCTCTAACTTCTTCTACTAACCCGAGTTGTTTATCAATGTGAGGTAGAGGTCGGATATCTTCTCTAGTTCCATTAATGGTAGTTTCAAGACGAAAAATTCTTGCAAATAGGGTATAAACGGTATTGCGAACGGTTCGCCGGTGAGCGGGTCAAGTACTCCAAGGTTAGGTGGTAGATTTGATTCATGATATGGAGTACCTTCTTCCTTTCTCCATAGGGTGAGTATGTCGCGAACCCATCCCCATTTTCTCCAGTAATCACGGTAGTTGATTGGTTGGTGTGCTCCTGTTACGCTGTCTTAGGAGTCAGAGGAACTTGGTCGATTCGTAGAGGCCATCTTAAACGATCTCAGGAAAGATTTTTGGTATGAAGAGTTTAGTGGCATCAATTGATAGTTAGATGGTATTCTCAATGCATAATTTGCATAGATATATATAGTACCAGGATCCCTTAAATTAAGGAGAAATTTACGAGAGATATTAGGCAAGGTCTACAGTAACAGATACACTAAGATATGAATTGTCAGATACGCTAAGATATGAATTTTGTCTATACACTATTCATGCAGTCAATGCAGTAAAATGTGTCTAGACTAAGAATAATGAGTAGGTAATTTCCTAAGGATGATAAGCAGATGTTTTCTGATAAAAATGATAAGAAAAAATTTTGACATGCAGACACGGTCGAAGTCCAGACTCACTAATGCATCCTAACGACTATCAGTTAGGCACGCTAATGCAAGACCTGGTTCGCTAAGACCACCGCTCTGATACCAACTGTAGAGACCCGTCCTAATCCATCCGGACGAAGTCCATATCGATTACAAACGATTCACAACAGTTGATTACATCACGAGGTAATTGACCTCTATATGATAAATTTTACAAACATTGCATTCGTTTTTAAAAGATAAACTTTCGTTACATCGACAGTTGACAGGCATGTAAAGCATTTCATAATATATCCAAATATAATTGACTTAATAATAATCTTGATGAACTCAACGACTCGAATGCAACATCTTTTGAAATATGTCATGAATGACTCCAAGTAATATCTCTAATATGAGCAAATGCACAGCGGAAGATTTCTTTCGTACCTGAGAATAAACATGCTTTAAAGTGTCAACCATAAGGTTGGTGAGTTCATTAGTTTATCATAAAGAATCATTTCATAATTTTAATAGACCACAAGATTTCATACTTCCATTTCTCATAATCATACGTCCCATGCATAGAGACAAAAATATCATTCATATGGATTGAACACCTGGTAACCGACATTCACAATATGCATATAAGAATATCCCCATCATTCCGGGATCCTCCTTCGGACATGATATAAATTTCGAAGTACTAAAGCATCCGGTACTTTGGATGGGGCTTGTTGGGCCCGATAGATCTATCTTTAGAGTTCGCGTCAATTAGGGTGTCTGTTCCCTAATTCTTAGATTACCAGACTTAATAAAAAGGGGCATATTCAGTTTCGATCATTCAACCATAGAACGTAATTTCGATTACTTGTGTCTATTTCGTAAAACAGTTATAAAAGTTGCGCATGTATTCTCAGCCCAAAAATATAAAGGGTAAAAAGGTAAATGGAACTCACAATACTGTATTTTGTAGTAAAAATACATATGACGACATTGAACAATGCAGGGTTGGCCTCAGATTCACGAACCTATATCAAGTATTAACACATTATAGTATAAATCAATTAAGTTTATATATTTGTTATGTATTAATTATTCTTATAATATATTATGATACTTATTTGATATTTAATTGATGTTATATCAATAATATTAGTTGAAATATAATTTTATGTAATATTAGTATATTTTATGTAATAATATATTTACATATATATCTTTTGTTTTGTAAAATTAATAATTGTAGAAATACCTAAGGATAATAATAATAATATTAATAATAATAATAATTTTTAAAAGTATAAAACTACCTTAGGAGTCAGTTTTAAAAAAATTGCACCAAGCCGAGCTCGAACCCGAGACCTCTTGTTCACTCATCAACACCCTTAACCATTCCTCCATTTCAGTTTTTCTGATTTATAATACAAACCCAAATACTTATCTATTACATGTTTCAACCCACTTCATCTTCTTCACCAAAATCTAAACAATCAAACAACTTCATTCTTAATAGTCAATCATCAAAATGGTTTTAGGACTTCTAAACAAACATGAAACAAAAAATAAAAATGTGTTCATGATATAAAAAAAATGAGAAAAAAAACAAAAAAATCCTACTGCTTGCTAGTAGCCAAGAAAAAAAAATTTTGTTTTCAATTTTGAGTTCGTTTTGGACAATCTTTACAACATGAAACATGTTTCAAATCATTCTTAAAAACTATTGAAATCGTCAATTGAACTTAAAACATCAAAGCAAGCTCTAATTTCTCCAAGAACAAAACAGTTGACTTTTGACAATTTAACTTTGACTTGCAAATTCGAAATCGTTATCAAGAATTGGAACTTGAGATTTTGCAGAAAGTTTAAGTAAATGATTCCTAACAACTCTACATTTTTAGTTTTTGAAATTTGTTTCGAATTCACGTTAGTTTATATCACTGTGAAGAACTCAAGAACTCAAAAATTGATTTTTAAATTAAGAGTGTTATAGGTTATGATTACAACGTGAATTGTGTTGTAAATCATTCCTATAATCTTTATGGATCATCGAATTAACTGGAAATATCAAAACAAACTCGAATTTGATTCAAGAACACTTAGTTGACTTTGAAAACCAAAACTTTGACTCTCAAATTAGAAATTAATAGAAAGAATTGAGGATTGAAAACTTACAGATAGTTTAGATAGACGATTCCTAACATGACTGCATTATTACATTTTGAAAATTTGTTCTAAATCAAAATATGGTGAAAAAGATGAATGTACCGAGTGTCGAGCTTATTTTCTGGGTTATCTTTGTTTTCAACTCAAATTGCAGTTTGTAACTTATATAGAGTGATTAGGTACATGATTTAACAGTTAAATTCATTTCCAATTGATTTGTGAAGTAGACTGGTAACAAACTGGAGACATGAAGTACGTAAATTATTTTCATGTGAAGAAAAAGAAAAAAAATTGATAGTTACTTCTAACATAATGGGATTCCCTATTTTTATTTTTAATAAATATTAATAGTAAATACCCTAATAATATTAATAATAATTCTAATAAAATAACTAAATAATATCATAAAAATGATAATAAATAAAAATAAGAATTCGTTTAAATCATAAATAAATTTTAATCTTAATTATCTTGTACATTATTTTACATTTTCAATTCAAATGATTATTTTGTATTTTATTAATACAACTTAATATGCACTCTTATATTTATACATGCATATATATTTACATATTTATTTACACACAATTGTTCGTGAATCGTCGAAAATAGTCACAGGTTAAATGAATCTATATAAATAGTTCAAACATTTTGAGACTCAACATTACAGGCTTTGCTTATTGTGTTGGAACATATAAAGATTAAGTTTTAATTTGGTCGGAAATTTCCGGGTCGTCACAATAATTGCCACCATTGAATTATGTGGACGTGATAATTGTCACAATTGATATGAATATTTTCCCCTAATTATTATTGCTTGGTAACCTAAGAATTAGAATCGGGTATGGCCCTAATTCACGCGAATCCTAAAGGTAGCTACCGGGTTTAACAACCCCACCCAGAATGTTCACTATACGGAAGGGCTAGTGGGCGTGGTGTTTAGTACTTCGAGGTTTATATATTATACATACGAGATGTTCTATTTTGGAGATATTATTATGCACATTATATCTTAAGGTCGGTTACTAAGCCAAGCTATGAAAGTAAAGTGAATGTTATGTATCGAGAGAATGATTTTATACACAGGTTATGTGTATGTTATTTTTTTGCACGGAATATGTGTACGGTTACTATGATTTATGAAAAATGGATTTCGTACACGAGAAATGTGTACTGTATTTAAAAGATATCGCATGTACATTACAGGTGGGTATAGGATTCGGGTCCATTTGTACCATGCAGGATTTAAATCTTGTGGTCTATCAAAATGATGAATTTTATTGTTTTATGATAAACTTATGAACTCACTAACCTTTTGGTTGACACTTTAAAGTATGTTTATTCTCAGGTATGAAAGAAATCTTCCGCTGTGCATTTTCTCATATTACATGGAGTCGTTCATGGCATATAGAGGTCAGAACCTCACAATGGGATCAACTGTTGAAGACTTCGTCCAGATGGATTAGGACGAGTCATTTCACTTCGGTTAAAGTTTTAATCGAACATCAATAACACCAATGACCAACGAATGATATTGTTATAAGCTTTTCATTTCTGCTCCTGTGTCTGATTACTAACAAGAACCGAACACTAAACCTTTCACCTTCATAATTGTGCTGCTCGACATGACTATTTCTGAGGTAATCCACGTGAAACCACAACAACAAATCATCACCACCCTCAATATCTTAAACGATCGATCAACAAAACCCACTTGTGTTTACCAAAACCAACTCAAAAACCAGCTGCCGATTCAACTTCTGTTTCTACTTATCACCATCACCCAATATCGCCACCACAAACCTCTTCACTAGACCACCATTAAACTCACCATCATGATCCATCTCCTTGAACCACCGTACCACCATAAACCATTACCACACAACCACCTTGCTCTTATGTTTCAAATCAAACCAACAATCATAGGAGTCACCACAGCAACCAACGCAACCATCTTTCATTCTCTCTACTCTATTTCTCTACATTTTTTTCTCTTTCGTGAACCTTGAAAGCCATTATCAAATACAACCCATCAACCCTCAAATGTTTGATTTATATCTAACCAAACCCAAACCTTTAACTAATGCTGCATCCAGATATCTTTCTGTTTCGTGTTCAAACCAACAACCCATAAAACCACCACTCCCTGCAACCTGCTACTGTTGCACCCTTTGTTTCTATTTTATGATACAATAATCTGACCAACTATTTAACCGCTACTGCTGTTGCTATTAGGTTTATGATGACGAGATCAAGACTATACCTAAAAGGGATTATGGTATATAAATGCTGCGGTTTTAATAAAGATAAGGAGTATGAGTAATAACTTTATGAATATTAAATGTGGAGAATTCTCTTTTTTTGGCTAGCAGATGTCGACCAAGTGAGAGCACCCAATCTCAATTTAATTAAATATCAAAAACTACATTCCACTTTATCTGGTAGTGATATTTTACTTTCATTTTGGGCAGTGGGGATTAAAACCAATAACAAGTGGTTGATTAGTTTATGTATATGGGACAATCTTCACACTTAATGGCCGGTAATTTGGAACAAACAACCCCACTTGTTTTTGTAAAGAAATATAAAAATGTTTGGGTACAAAGTGGTTGTTGGGCCACATTTTATTTTTGTTAATTGCTTTTGAGCCGAGAATTTCTTCCTGTGGGTCGTACGTAGTAGGTTAGAAACAGAAAAAGATATTAGGATGAATAAGATTGATAGTGATCGTAAAAATGATCATGATCCAAAATAATAATGTTAAGTGATGATTGTTTGATTATGAATAACGATGACGAGGATGGAAGAACGACTTTGATGATATTTATATTATAATGAAGGTAATGATCATGATAATACATGATCATGATGACGGTATACGGGTGTTGATAAGGGTTATATGATGACGTTTAAAAAGAAGGTGAGAGAGAGAATGTTGATCGAATACATAAATTGGTAATATGTATTTTGGGTCGAGTTCTTTTTTAGTGTAGTTGGGCCAAGGTTTAATTTAACTGTTGGGCTCATAAAATTGTTGTTGGGCTCCTTAAAACGGGTTAAATATATTTGGGTTACAAATTAATTCAGGAAAACAGAAGTTATGGAGTGGTTTGTGGTGTTATCGGGATAGTGGGAGGTCGTGGGTTCGAGCCTAGGCTCGGGCATTTTTTTTAGGAAAAAGAAGAAGAAAGATACAGAAGTAAAGGTTAAAAACAATTCAAGTTGGGTGTTATTTTAGAATTGAAACACATAGCGTAATGGTTAAGGATGTTATCTGGTTAGCGGGGCGTCGCGAGTTCAAACCCGGACTTGGGCATTTTTTAAGGCTACTTCTTTGAGGTAGTATTACTATCACCATCATTATTATTATTGTTGTTGTTGTTATTATTATTATTATTATTATTATTATTATTATTATTATTATTATTATTATTATTATTATTATTATTATTATTATTATTATTAATATTATTATTATTATTATTATTATTATTATTATTATTGTATCATTATTAGTATTAATATAAGTATTATTATTATTATTATTAATATCATTTATGTATTAATAAAATAAGTATCATTATTATTTTTATAATTTTTATTATTAGTATTATTATTATATTTCGTATCATATTTATTTTTATTATTATTATCATTATTATTTTTACTACTAGTATCATTATTATTATTACAACTATATTTTTTTTACTATCAACATTACTATTAATATTATTATTGTTATTGACATTAAGAGTTAATCATATAAAAATATACTTAATAAAACTATATTAAAAATTTTCTGTATAAAGTATATAAAATAAATATTAAGCTATTAATGAAACACATAATTTATTAAGATAATATTTATATCAATAATTATATATAAAATTGTTCGATTACAATTATATGTGTTAATATATAAATAAATGATATAGGTTCGTAAATCCGAGGGCAACCCTGCATTGTTCAGTTCCGTCGTATGCATATTCTTACTACAAAATATTGTATCGTGAGTTCATTTGATTCCCTTTTACTCTTTACATTTTTGGGACTGAGAATACATGCGCAGTTTTTACAACTGCTTTATTAAATGCTTTTGAAATATATTTTGAACTGAGAATACATGAAATGCTTTTATAAATGTTTGACGCGATATGACACAAGCAAAACATTCATCGAATGAATTATTATGCAGACAGAAGTTCTGTGGATTATTATTGAATTAGTTGGACGTTATAATTGCCACTAATTGTTGTGAATATTTCCCCTGATTATTATTGCTTGGTAACCTAAGAATTAGAAACGGGTATTGCCCTAATTCACGCGAATCCTAAAGGTAGCTACCGGGTTTAACACCCCCACCCAGAATGTTCACTAGACGGAAGAGCTAGTGGGCGTGGTGTTTAGTACTTCGAAGTTTATATATTATACAGACGAGATGTTCTATTTTGGGGATATTATTTGATGCGCATTATATGTTAAGGTCGGTTACCATGTTGAGCAATGAAATCAAATTGGATGTTATGTATTGAGAGAATGGTTTTTATACACAGGTTATGTGTATTAGTTTTGTGCATGAGATATGTGTACGATTATTAAAAATCGCGAGGCAACCTACGGGGGAGAAAAGGATACGAACCTACTCTGCCAAGCATTATGGAAAATGATTTAGTACACGAGATAGGTGTACTGTATTTAAATCTTGTGGTCTATCAAAATGATGAATTTTATTGTTTACGATGAACTTATGAACTCACCAACCTTTTGGTTGACACTTTTAAAACATGTTTATTCTCAGGTCTGAAAGAAATCTTCCGCTATGCATTTGCTCATCATAAAGATATTACATGGAGTCGTTTATGGCATATAGAGGTCAGTACCTCGCAATGGGACCAGCTGTTGAAGACTTCGTCCAGGTGGATTAGGACGGGTCACTACAAGATTCATCCTAGTTCTTCACCAACTCATGAAATTTGGGGTTTTGAAACCCTAACTTGAGGTATGAACAATTATAGCTTTTAAATTCGAATTTATACTTTATTGTGGTTGCGTTAGTGCTTAGATGAGGGTTTTAAGTCCATATGAACCCTAATTCGAAATTAGGGTTTGGGTTTAAGGATATTGAGATTTTGGATTTGTAAAGAGGATGAACTTGAAAATTTGAAAACTAGTCATTGTGATTTGGTGGGTTTTGTAAAATGATGACTTTGTAAGTATTGAACTTATGAATAAAAACTTGTGTACTAGATTAGTAAAAGATGATTTAAATCATGTTTAACTTTGTAGTTTTGAAATGGCAAGTTGATTAGTAAAAGATGAACATAAGATCCTCCTAAATGGTAATTTTGTTAATAGATGTGAAAAGTAAGAGGTAAGTTAGATGAATTGAATGTTTTTAATTAATACTAAATTTTGAGAAAGTTGTTAGAATAAGTTAAGAGTAGTGTTTTGAAATTTAACTCGGAAGACTTATGTAAGTAAGTCTAGATTTTTGTCTAGTCGGTGTCAAAATGGGTGGTATGGGTTTTATGAATAAACCCTAGCGATATGGGTCTTGAAAGACCAATTTTGTTTTGGTTGTGATATATATGTATGTGTATGCTTGTATGCTAGGTTAAATTTCTTGGAAAGTTTGATTATGGAAGTTGATAAATTGTTGCTTGGATATTTTGCTCGTTTTGCTTAATTTTAACCAAGGTGAGTACAATGGATATGTATATGTATGCGTAATGGGGAAGGCGGGGGTCCTTTAACGCCCTGTGAGATTGTGGATGGGTTGAATGATATGTAAGCTGGATTATGAAAGAGTCCTTGGGACATTGGTTACCTACTTATCGTTTTGCATTAAGTTTGAGGTCATGCATCCGGGATGCAGGTGGGGCCTCTAGTTGTGTTAGGTACAGGCACACTAGAGTGTCCAATTGGCACTTCAGTGTATAGATGATTTCATGGCATCCAGGATGCTAAGGGGGTTTGAATCATTATAGATGGTCAAACCTCGGGATGACACGAGTTATCCTTGGTTGATACGATATTTGATGCTGATTGACGGTATGCATAAATGTACATATTTGTTGTTCTCACTAAGCTTTGCTTACCCATTATTGTTTAATATTTTTATAGTTTTGCTTGCGGGCACGGGAGTGGGTAAACTAGACTTCTAGTTAGATGATGTGATAGTATGCATCCGGGAGATGGTTATGCTTGACTTGTTTGTAGTTGATGCTTATTGCTTTCGATAGTTTCTCGTGGGTGGGATAGGTATATCCCGAAGACCATGCTTGTGATCTTGTTGTCATTTTTTCAAATGGGTCAAGTTAGCCACGTGATGTTGTAATGGGTCGATTTGATATCAAATATTATGATTTTGATGTAAACTTAATGAAAGTGTTGGTTTAAATGTAATTGAAATGTACTATGTTTTGGTTAGATGACAGGTGACGAAATGGGTCTTTGGAAATGGGTCAAAAGTTTCACCTGAAAGTTCATCTGAAAGTTTAGTGTCACCTAGAACTTCACCTTGAAGTTATTGTTAAAAAAAATGGCCGTCTTTGGTAACACGGGTTTGAGTCTTTTCAAGAGGTATCAGAGCATGGTTTAAGAGATCTAGGTATTTGCTTGTAGAGTAGAATAGCCTAGACTTAAACCATAAGAGCGATACGTTATGTGAAATTATGTGGGACCGTGTTTGATGCTATGACCTGAACTTGTATTTATGACCTGAACTTTTATTTGATAATGTGCTCAAATAGGATGATAACACCTATAGGATATAGGTAGGCTATTGACATAATAATGTGATGTAATTGCAAATGTGAATGTTCATGTGTAAGCATGTATCCAATTATGTGGATGTTACCTAACTTCATGTAAAGTACTTCATATGCCGTGTGAAGGCGATAAAGTGCGAGCTTGTAATAGTGTCTGATCACCATTATTACAATCTTTTACTTGTCACACAAACACGATATATTAAGTACCGAACGGAGGAACGTGACATGGTTAAGAAAGGTTTGTAGTGAATAAAGAGTCATGAAGTGATTCTTGTATTGTGATAAATTTGAGAGATAGTGTACTATAGGATCGTCGGATGTTTGGAATTTTATTTGGTATGGAATCTGTCTGGTGATGATGAGTTGCGAATCGAGAATGAATGACTAGCTGATACGGAAAGTCTTGTAAGGATTCGCCCTTACCCTTATGGGATTGTATGCTTAGGACGGTAGACGTCAATTTAGAGAAGTCTGTGAAAAATGCGCATTCTCGAGGGTATTAGAAAAAGATAGAGAATAAGAGGTTTGACATGGAGTACATCTTTAGTGGTGAACCTATTGTACTTATCGAGGGTATTAGACCTGTAACCAGCAAGTGGTTTACTATGGTGACTGAGTAGCCTTTCACGTTAAGGCATTATTCGTAGGGATTTAGGTAGTGTTCGTTATACACTAAATGAACTATGTAGGATATGTGGCAGTGAAAGCGTATGTCGATATGCACGCGAGTAAGTGGCCTTAAAATATCTTTAGGGACATTTTTTAGGACACGTATGAAAAGGTCCATTTCAAGTGCAAATTTGTAAGTGGGGAGTAGATATTTCTCGAGTATGTATAGTGGGATCTTTATCCCTGATGGTGTTAGAATGTTTGATGATGACCTCCGTGACGAGTTTTGTTCTCTTGCAGAAATCAAGGGGGCTTGTGAACCCTACTTTATATGTTTCGACGTTGAGAATCGTGAAGGAAGTTCTACTGAGAAGCTTCGCCTAAAGGGCGACGCTTGATCAAAAAGTTTTGCAAAGGCTATGATCTTAAAAAGTGAAAGCAAGGAAGCGGGAGTAGATGGAAACATCGTCAGGAAGTCATTCCTTTATCCCTAATCTTAAACAATAGAGGTCATAAGGAGATTCTGATACATGGATGAAGACCGTGTGAGAGTGTGGTGTTGGCAAAAACATCCGTTGACGTTACAACATAATCTAGCGTATTGCGATGTTTGTTAATGCTAATAAGAATTGTGTTATCAATGTCTTCAGATGTGTACACTTTGAGAACAATTGAGAGATTTTGAAGAGACAATGAGGAAAGTACCATTGTTCTAAGTGAGGATGATAGAAACCTTGGGAGGTGTGAAACTGGAGACCGAGTTTTTAAGTGACACTAGATGGAAGAAAGTCAAAAAGACGTGGCGTCAGGTGCTTCATTATACCTGCTCACGTATTGTCTGGCTCTGGTTACGTTAAGTTAACTGTGGTGCTATCTGGTGGTGTGTAAATGAATTTGTAAGGGTTGTGTTGTGACGACTCAGAAATTTCTGACAAAATTTAAACTTTATCTTTATATCATTCCGACACGATAAGCAAATTCTGTAATGTTGAAATCTAAAAAACTTTGAACTATGTTTATGTAATCAATTACCCTTCGACTGCTCTCGACGATTCACGAACAATTATGTGTAAATAGATATGTATCAATATATACATATGTGTGATTATTAAATTAAGAAATATTAATGAAACATTAAACGTTTGATTAATATGAGAATAAGTTACGAAGTCTATTATATGGCTTGAGAATGTTAACAAAGTATTAGATGAATAATACTTTACATGAATGTAATTATTTCAAAATAATTATCAACGGAATTAGAAGATAATATTAAATGATTGAATTATCAGATACATTGAATTATGATAATGAGTCTCTGTTGAGGGGTCCACTTTGATTTAGGAAAACTGTTCTTGTTAACGGTATTCAGAATATTTAGTAAAGTGATTTATGAATAAGAACAAAAGTGTCATTAACAAGAATTAGACAAAAGTTAGTGGAAGACTAAAATACATAAGAACCAATTTGATTTAATTTCAAATGTAAAAAAACTTTTTTCGATAAAATAGAACTAAATTATTAATGTATATGTTTAAATAACGTAAGTTGGAATACTAGTTGTTAGATATATATGAATAACTTGCAACGTACATTAAAACCTGTTTATGTATATTAGGTATATATGATTTTAGATTAATTAGGTACGATAGCAACACTAGCTTATTGATTAGATTAATATTTGGACATGTTAACTATATGTTAAGAAGTGAAAGTAAACGTCTAACACCCCGCCAAAATCGCCATTGACGCGGATGTTAACTCTGGTCCCAGTGCTTGGCTTAACTTCTAAGTAACAGCACAGTTCTATAGCAGAAGCAAAGTATCTAAGTACCTGAGACAAAACATGCTTAAAATGTCAACCAAAAAGGTTGAGTGAACAACATAGGTTTAATATATATAGTTTTAGACCACAAGATTTAGTTATCAAAAGTAAATGCTGAAGTTATGATATCGAGACGTAAACAAAGTTACCCCAGGACACCTTGAACTGTCAGTGTCGTTTAATCATTATTATGTAACCAAAGACCAACGGTCAAATGGTTAGAGACGTCACTCTCAATAGCGCTATTCACAATAACTAAGCTTGCCTTTATACGTAGCAATTAACGATATCATGGTAGGGATTTAGCATGAATCAAAGCATGTCAGCACAGTTAAACAGTTTTCAGGTACTTGTGTCTAAGCGTAAAACAGTTTAAAAGAAAGCATGTGTCTCACCCCAAAGTTCAAAATAAGTAAATAGAGAAAGTTAAAAAGTGGGGCTATGAAGTTCACCTTAACAGTAGTTGAAGTTATTCCACGAAAGAAAAGAATGAACGGGAGTAAACGACCGTGATCTCAACCTAGAGATATAAGCTTGGTCATTAGTTTGTTCAATCTAACGAGTAAGTGTTCATAAGAGTCTTATGAGTTGTTGAGTTTACATTCTAGTTGTGTCTACTATAATCAAGTTTAGATATTGTACAACTTACCCAACCCTCGGTGCTAAGTAGCGGTGAGGTTCATATAAGCCAAACGTTATCGGTATGATTATAGTTTCCACGTATTATGTGTGTATAGGAATACAACACATTTAATATTATATAATAAATTATAATTAGTTAAACTAAGATGTTACAATATATTATAAGTTTATAATATTATGATGTTATCTTATAATGTTATCACCTTTTTAGTAAATTAGATAAGTTTTATCCACTTTTAAGATATTTCAACTTTTATCTTATCTCGAAGTTATATTCTACTAATTTAAATTCATTCTTATCATCTTATAATACTTATCATAATAATATCTTGATAATATCTTAATCATATTACTTTCATTCTTAAACAAGGTTTTATTATTTTTCATAATCATAATCTTTTATATTTAATATAAAATCTTATCATCTTAATATTTACATGTTTATATCATTAACTTTGTTATCATGTTTATAATAACTTAATGTTTTATCAAAATTTCATAATAATACTTATCACCATCATGTTTATATCTTTATACTTCATTAAGTAGATGTGTTCATGTTATAATATCATACGTATTAAGTATACATTATATTTATACTTATCATAACATTAAAGTTTAAGTCTTATCGATAATGTTTATGTGATACATATAATCTTAACATATATATTTAGTTTTAGTTTATTAGTTATAATCTTTAAGTTATCGCTATACATTATAAAATATCAAGTTTATTTACCCCTTTATTATAATTAAATCCTCACACTTATACATTAACTTTCATTATTTTCATTACTCATATTACAAGTTCATATTCGTTATCATAATATTAGTGTTATCATTAAAGCTCACAACTTTGATCTAATTCATATTCATATCAATATATATATTCATAATGTTTATTTTAAATCATAATCAATACCACAATATCATAACATATTCATAGCATAATCATATCATACTTATAATTATAACCAACTATTTTCATCATGTTTTATTTGAATTCGTACTGAGCTAATATTACATATCTGGATTCGTACACAAATAAGAACAAGTGTATTTTAAATCCCTTTTTTTTTTATATTGCAAATCTTAAATACATAACATCTTTTTTATTCCCTCATGTTTTAACCAACTCAGATTAGTTACCATATATTAATTATAGCCTTATTACTTAAACTAGCTTTATTTATATAACTATAGTATGAACGTAAAAGCTTAGTTTTTATAGGGTGTACCTCTAAACAATTGAACGAGGAAAAATCGACGAGTATATGATGATCGATGTATTCAGCGACGGTCCAGAAACAGCGGCAGCAACAAAAGACGAGTAGTAGCAACAAATAAAAGCTCAAGTGGTGGTGGTGGTCTTGTCGAACAGCATCAACAACAAGTGGGTTTCGGTTTATGATGGTGGTTCTCGACAGCAAACATGAAACAGGGAGTTTAGCTCGTGAGTTTTAACAAGGAAAAAGTAGAGTTTTGATAGTGACAAACAACCCGAACAGCCGCAGCAAAAAAAAAACAGGAGAAATTCGTGGCCAAAGGTGGCGGTTTATGGAGGTTCTTGGTGGCGGACAGCAGCAGCAAAAACGCAGCTGCAGGGCTGATTTGGGCGGGGCTTTTATGGCTGATTTGGACGCACAGAACCAGCAGCAGGAGCTGCAGAAAATGGCGGTGATGGGGACTGTTTGGGGAGGGTTTGGTGGTCGAAACACAGCAGCACAGGCTGCGGTTTGGAGCTATTTTTGGGCTGCAAAAACACAGCAAAAACTGCAGGAAACGTAGTGCGATAGTGGCGGTTTGCAGCTGCACAGGGGCAGCCTGTTTTTGCTCGAAAGGAGGCAGCAAAAGGCTGCTGTAAATGGCGGTTTTGGGCTGTAAAAATCACAGCAAAACAGGCGACTTAAATGGCTGAAATTGGTGGCGGTTTGGGTCTGTTTCGGGTCTGTTTTGGTGATGGTGGAAGTCGACTAAATTGATGATGTTGGGGGGGGGGGGGGGTTGTAGACTGCCGAACCAATTGAGAAAAAGAGGTGACTGGATTGTTCTTGTGAGATTTGTGAATAATGAATTGGTGAGCCTAGATTTCTTTTTATAGTGCAAGTGTGTTGAGTATTTGAATCAAACTCAAATTGTTTATAGGTGTAGAAGAGATTAGGATTAGGATTAATGAATTGGGATTAGATTAGGATTCATCTTATCACTTAGATTTGGATTAGGAGTCTTGAAGTTTATTTTTTTTTTTTATAAATGTGCTGGCCGATTTTTTTATATATATCCATATTTATATTTTTTATTTATTTGAAGATAGATATAATAATATGGAGCATAGATTAATGGAATGTTACCGGATTAATTTGGTAATCATGTTTGATTTAATATATAATTTAATTAATCTGTTAATTGTTGTTAAATACATTCTAGTTCCCGTACATTGTAAGTTTTATTTCGTTAAATGTTTATAATGATGATGACCCAAGTCCATAAAACGTTTGGTAATTTCCATTACCCAAAGTCTCGTTGGTTTGACAGAACCTAATGATATTTTAGTCAAGGTTAAAATTAATCGTATAGTAGTGAACATATATTAACTTTTGTTATAAAAAATTTAGCGTATAAAACCATAGAATTTAATTAACGTTCATTAATTATTTGACAGAAAAAGTCGGGTTATTACAGTACATAACCCTTATTGGAAATTTCGTCCCGAAATTTGGTCGTTGCCGTTGGTCGGCGTTTTGTTTACAAATGGTGAGGATATTTTGTCTTTGCCGCTTACGAGTGTTCCAACAAAATTTGACGATAGGGATTTTTCTATGTTCGAGTTGTTTGAACTCATGGTCTCTAGTTCCTATAGACTTGTCAAGAAATAAAGATTGTCATCTAAACACATTTCATAAAGTCTTTTTCTGTCAGGCTTCCCTTGTAGTAAATAAAATTTTGTGAAAGAGTTTGCTCTCGCGGAGAAATGCTAGTATAATAAGTGTAGGATTCCTCGTCATTGAGAAATATGAAGAAAATGATTCCGTTAAATGGAAGGTATGAAAGAAAACATTTCAAATGAGTACAATAAGGACAGATATGTTTGCTTTAAGGTGGCCAAATCGAGCATCGGGACTTAAGTGGAAACGAGATAAAATGAATATATTTGCTTGAAACATGAGGATGTTTTATTAACGTCAAAAAGTAATAGGCTCAGATTTTGTGACATATAAGCTTTATATTTTCAAATAACAATAGAGAAAATAAAGGAGTTACGTAACATGGTATATGGTAGTAATAATGTTGATCAAGCATCATCACCATCACGAGCCATTAGAACTTTGGTATGACTTACCATGATATAATCACGTTGATCAGGCGTCATTATATTACACTAACTCATACCTCCATTCCAACATAACTCCATAAATTCTAAGAGAATATAATCATGGAGAACAGAATAAACAAGGTGTAATGGCATCTCGAACAAAAACTTGTATTTAAGCGGAAAGGGTTAGTGCAACCTCCAAAGGTGTAACCCCAAAGAAAAAGATAAAGGGTAGTGTCTTCGACTATAGAGAAGAATGATTGTTGCTTAAGTGATATTGTAATCGAACCGAAGGAGAAGGGATATGGTATGATGAAGCGGCTTTCCAATCACAGAGTGTGTCGTGTTCATCATGGGAAACTCTCCAATATCAGAATAGGTACCATCCTAAACTCTAAGAATGTGAATCCAACCGCAAGCATTTTGTAACGACCCGCACTTTTTCGATCGTTCTATACTTATAAGATTAATATTTACATAAATTAAACCTTACCAACATGATAAGAAATCCAAATTGTCGAGACTTATGTTTTTCGAAAAGAGTTTTACACAACGTTTGACCGTCTAGTTTGACCGATGATATCACGAACTATACAATATATGATAATTATACGTTTGTGTATATATATGTATATATACATATTTAACATGACCTAAGAATGTTTTAATATCTCATTTTGTATTAATAACAATAAGTTATAAGTATATTTTGAAACTACTAACTTAAGTTTTCAAAACGATAACCATACGTAACGTTATTTGACTTAAATACTTATGACCTATAATGTTTATACATATATCGTATAAGTAATGTATTTAATCACTTTTAAAGACTTAAATACATAAAACAATATAAGTATATTTACAAAAGATAACTATATTTGAGTCCTCGTTCCGTTTTCTCAAAGATTTCTATACGTATACCTAGGGTATATGTACCCGTATCATACGCAGCTTCTAGATGTATTTACTATTGGTATATACTAATAAAAATCTGCTCCTTAGCAGCCTTAAATGATTAAGAAACATGTGGAACCAACCATTTGTCAAGTAGCATGAATTATTTAGCAAGAAAACAAAGTTAGGTATCTTTTTTTTCCTTTATAACCTAAAAACGTTTTTATGCATGCACACCATTTCTTCACCCCATTTTCTCATACTTACACTTCCATTTCTCTCTCAAAATACTCTTAACTTCATACTTGATCATCTCCAAGCATTTTCCCCATCATTTAGCTTCAAAAACCTTACTTAATCATCATAAGAAAACCATACAAAAACACTTCAAGAAATCCTTCCAAGAACACAAACTTACTTCCAATCTTTCATCCACCTCCATCACCCTTTTGGTTCTAGGTTTTTACTCCTCTTTTACAGCAACCTTGTCCAAGGAACTTGAGGTAGAATCTATGTTTATAACCTTATTCGATTCATATATATATAGCTATCTTATTTTATGGTATAAAATTTTAACAACAAGAACATAGTTTGAATGTTTTCAAACTTGTTTGCAAACTAAATAGATCCTTCTAACTTAACTTTTAAAATACTTCAAGACCTGTAATATAACATAAATATATGCTAATTTAACAAGGTATAACTTGGTTTTTCAAAGAACACCTTAAAAACTGTTTTTACGACGTCGGAGTGCAACCGGGGGCTGTTTTGGGTTGGATAATTAAAAACCATCTTGAACTTTGAATTGGAGGTTTATATTCTGGAAAAATGATATTTCTTATGAATATGTTAACACATAAAAATTTCATGATTTAACTCAAAGTATAAGTATTTTTAGAAAAATAATTATTTAAGGTTGTTTACATGATGGAAAATGATCAACTTCATAAGTTTCACTAAAGTTTGACCTATGACCTGTGATTTCGAATACAAACTAAGGTATTTACAGTTCATAGTCTTAAAGAGGGACTCGATCCAAGGAAGTGGCAAGTTGAATCAACGAAAACGGAGTTGTAACGAAGAAACTATGACCAAAACGAGATCGGATATCTAAGACTAGGATAGCTACGAAAATAATTGGAGAAAATTAAATAAATCACATCTTTTTAAAATAACATGATATTTTATATATATGTACTCATAATTTAATTTTATATGGTTCAGGATCACCCGTAAACAATACGAGAAGATTAATCATAAGATCCCATGATTGTACGCAACACGTCATTTGACAACACCGGTACTTTATGTACGCAACACGTCATTTGACAACACCGGTACCGTGGGTCAAGATTAATCTCGACCAATACATATACGATGGGGTTTTATTTATTTCGTTGGGGGTTTTATTTATTTCATTGCGGGTATATTAAACATCTAAAAATGAACCATTAAAATTGAATTACTAACAACGAACTGCTAACTACGGACTAAGGAATTATTCAAAGTATTAAAAGTATAACAAGTATATATATGTGACGTTTGTTTAAAAAGAAAAGGTATTGATATACTATATATGGATAGGTTCGTGATATCAACCGGAGACCAAGTCAAATTATATATATATCTTCAAGACGAAAGTGAGTATATAGTCCCATTTTTAAACTCTAAATATTTCGGGATGAGAATACATGTATTTTATGTTTTACATTATGGACACAAGTAACTGAAAAATATATTCTACGTTGAGTTGTACCACTGGCATACTTCCCTGTAGCTTGGTAACTGTTATTTACAGCGGTATTGTAAACGCGAATCCTGTTGATAGATCTATCGGGCCTGACAACCCCAACCGGACTGGACGACCAGTATTCAACGGTTGCACAGTACTTCGTTTCGTGACTACACTTGGTACGGTGTAGTAAGATTTCATAATAAAGGGAATATGCGACGTGATTAAATGTTAAGTATGGTTACCAAGTGCTCAACCACTATTTTTATTAAACTGTTTATATACGAAATCTTGTGGTCTATATATATATATTGCTGCCGGCATTAAACCTATATCTCACCAACTTTATGTTGACCTTTTAAAACATGTCTATTCTCAGGTGATTACTAAAGCTTCCGCTGCATTATGTTGAATTTGAGCAGGATCTTGCGTACGCATATTTGTGTCAAAAATAAAACTGCATACCCAAGGATTTATGTTGTAAAATATGCTCGAAATCGTGTTGTTATCATTATATGTAAAGTTTGTAAGTCGAAGATTATCGCTAAACGATAATCATCTTTTTATTGTCTAAAGTTTGTAACAAAAATAATGGTTATGGTTTGTAATGTATAATATATGCAGTTTCTCTTTTAAAAATGTCGCATATAGAGGTCAATACCTCGCAATGAAATCATACGTTATCTAACACGTTCTTATGGTTAAGGACGGGTTATGACATGTGGTATCAGAGCGGTGGTCTTAGCGAACCAGGTTTGCATTAGTGTGTCTAACTAATAAGTCGTTAGGATACATTAGTAAGTCTGGACTTTGACCGGGTCTGATTTAAAAACCATTGCTTATCATTGTTGGTTAAAATTTATATGTAAATATTATGTAGTACTAATGGGTTAGTTGTTGTGTGATAGATGTCGGGCTCAAAACTTGTCATCACATTCAGCGACTCCGAACCAGAATCTTCAGATGGTGTTCCAGTCATTAACCTATCCGATGACGAAAATAATATCTTTGGGGAAGACTCACAAATTCCGGATGAACCGACTATAGAGAACCCGGAAAGTGAACCCGAGGAGGAAAGTGAACCCGAGGAGGAAAGTGAACCCGAGGAGGAAAGTGAACCCGAGGAGGAAAGTGAACCCGAGGAAGAAATACAGGAAATTACAAAAGACGAGTTCGAATTAGGAAAGAAACGAAAGGCTAATGAATTAGAAAATTCAAATCCCGAGTTTAGTAAGGATGATGTGGCACCAACTCCACTAGACACTACCACCCCTATTCCCGCTATTCCTATTCGTTCTATCCCGGCATCCAGTTCTTCAGTCCCACAGCCAAAATATAGGCAGACAGCCAGGATAAGCGTTAAGCGATTCTTTGAACCTAAACGTCCTAGGAAATAGACCAAACGATGCGCTGCCGTATTAAACCATGGGATCATATAATGTTTTGTATAATATTATTAGTGTGGTTTGCTTAATGTTCGATGTAAGATAAGCATATGTAAAATAGTGAAGTGTGAAATGCAATAATTTTCCATGGTTAAGTATTATTTAGATGGTAGTAATTGATTCTGTACTAAGCTATTAAGTATGGACATTAACGGGTAGGTACTACCCTAGATATAATTATAAAACGCTAATAAGAAGAAAAGGCTTTTATAATAATACCTGGTTCATATTATTAATAAGCTATAATGTACTGTAAATATACACTACATCTATAATATTCCATGTAGATAATTATTTTCTTTTCATTCTTATAGAAGAATATGGCGCGATTGAACCGAATGACGGAACAAGAAATCCAGGAACTCATCAATCAGCGAGTGAACGACAGAATGTTATGGGTCGAGGCTGCAAGAGGTGCTGCAGTTAACCCAAATCCTCGTGTAGGGTGCACTTACAAAACTTTTCAAGCTTGCAAGCCCTCATCATTCAGTGGAACAGAAGGACCGATCGGTTTAACCCGGTGGATAGAAAAGATGGAGACTGTGTTTAAAATAAGTGGTTGTGTTGAAAAGGACATGACCAAGTATGCATCGTGCACTTTACAAGATAGTGCACTCACGTGGTGGAAAAATTATGTGAAGGCTGTAGGAGGAGATGTAGCTTATGATACTCCTTGGGAAGAATTCAAAACAATGTTAATCAACGAGTATTGTCCAAGGAACGAGGTTAGGAAGTTGGAAGATGAATTACGAAGCCTGAAGGTTATTGGTACTAAAATCACCAACTACAATCAGCGATTCATGGAATTAGTTTTGCTATGTCCTGAATTGGTTCCAACCGAAGAACGGAAGATTGAAATGTACAAAGATGGTTTGCCCAAAAAGGTCAAGGCAAACGTTACAGCATCGAAACCTAAGACAATTCATGAAGCTATAACCATGGCAAACGAGCTAATGGATCAGGTCATCATGGATAAGAAAGCATCCAATACTGATGTGAAGGTATCAGGTAACAAAAGAAAGTGGAATGGAAATTATGATCGAGGTAACCAACAACAATCTTTTAAGAAACAAGAAACCATACAAGGTGCAGGTAGTGGTTCAAGCTTTGGTTACAAAGGACAAAATCCTTTATGCAACCGATGCCACAAACATCACTCTGGCTACTGTAATGTGGTATGCAACAAATGTAATCGAAAGGGTCATCTTGCTGAAGATTGTAGGGCTCTCGTTACAAATACAAATGGTACCAAGACTCCTGCCACCAATGCAAATAGAACTACTTTGGCTACCATTACTTGTTATGGGTGTGGAAAACAAGGTCACTATAAGAGCCAGTGTCCGAATCCAGAGAAGAATAATGAATCTGCACGTGGAAGAGCATTTGTTATTAATGCTAGAGAGGCGTGTGAAGACCCGGAGCTTGTTACGGGTACGTTTACCATTAACAACTTATCCGCATCTATTATATTTGATACTGGTGCCAATAGAAGTTATGTGAGTAGAGGCTTTTACGCTAAATTGAATTGTTCATCATTACCTCTAGATGCTAAGTACATGATTGAGTTAGCTAATGGTAAACTAATTAAAGCCGATAAAATTTGCCGTGATTGTAAAATAAATTTAGCCGGAGAAACATTTAAGATTGATTTGATACCCGTAGAATTAGGAAGTTTTGATGTAATAGTCGGCATGGACTGGATGTCCAAAGTAGGAGCTGAAGTTGTGTGTGCCAAGAAGGCAATTCGCATTCCTTGTAAGGATAGAATGCCGGTGATGATTTATGGAGAGAAGGGTAACTCAAAGCTAAAACTCATTAGTTATTTGAAAGCTCAAAAGTGCTTGAAGAAAGGGTGCTATGCTATCTTAGCACATGTTAATAAAGTCGAAAAGAAAGAAAAAGAGAAGTGCATCAACGACGTGCCTGTGGCAAGAGATTTTCCTGAAGTTTTTCCGGAAGAGTTGCCGGGATTACCTCCATTTAGATCTGTAGAATTTCAAATAGATTTAGTACCAGGAGCCGCACCAGTGGCTCGTGCTCCATATAGACTTACACCGTCCGAGTTAAAAGAACTTCAGAGTCAGTTAAAAGAATTACTGGATCATGAATTCATACGACCAAGTACTTCACCGTGGGGAGCTCCGATTCTATTTGTTAAAAAGAAAGATGGATCTTTTAGGATGTGTATAGATTATCGTGAATTAAATAAGTTAACTATCAAAAATCGGTATCCACTACCGAGAATTGACGACTTATTTGATCAACTCCAAGGATCATGTGTATACTCGAAAATTGACCTAAGATCGGGCTATCATCAATTACGTGTCAAAGAAGAAGATATACCGAAAACTGCTTTTCGGACACGTTATGGTCATTACGAATTTTTGGTCATGCCGTTTGGGTTGACAAATGCGCCAGCTGTATTCATGGACCTCATGAATCGAGTTTGTAGTCCATATTTAGATAAGTTTGTTATCGTTTTCATTGATGATATTCTTATCTATTCCAAGAGTGAGCAAGAGCATGAGCAGCATTTAAGGTTGATATTAGAGTTGTTGAGAAAAGAATAGCTATATGCTAAATTTTCTAAATGTGCTTTCTGGTTGAAAGAAGTGCAATTTCTTGGCCACGTTGTTAGTAGCAAAGGAATTCAGGTTGATCTAGCAAAAATTGAAGCCATCGAAAAATGGGAGACTCCTAAGACACCAACGCAGATACTCCAATTTTTGGGTTTAGCCGGTTATTATAGAAGGTTTATTCAAGATTTTTCCCGAATAGCTAAGCCGTTGACAGCGTTAACACAAAAAGGGAAGAAATATGAATGGACTTCTGAGCAGGAGAGTGCATTTCAATTACTAAAGAAGAAGTTAACTACGGCGCCTATTTTATCGTTACCAGAAGGGAACGATGATTTTGAAATATATTGTGACGCTTCGCGACAAGGTTTTGGTTGCGTTCTTATGCAACGGAAGAAAGTTATTGCATACGCATCCCGACAATTAAAGATTCACGAGCGGAATTATACGACGCATGATCTAGAACTGGGAGCAGTCGTGTTTGCATTGAAGATATGGAGACACTACTTGTATGGGGTTAAATGCACTGTGTTTACTGATCATAAAAGCCTTCAACATATTTTCGATCAAAAACAGCTGAACATGAGGCAACGTAGGTGGGTTGAGTTAATAAATGACTATGATTGTGAAATTCGTTATCATCCCGGGAAAGCGAACGTGGTGGCCGACGCTCTAAGCAGAAAGGAACGAGAACCAATTCGAGTACGAGCGATGAACATAAAAATTCGCATGAATCTCAACTCACAAATCAAAGAAGTTCAACGAGAAGCACTTACTAAAGAAAATATAGGAAATGAAATAATGAAGAAGTATGAGAAGCAACTCGTTATGCGGGAAGATGGAATTCGATATTTTGCAAATCGTATTTGGGTACCGAAGTTGGGTGGATTAAGGAAGTTGATATTGAACGAGGCACATAAGACAAGATACTCGATACATCCTGGAGTTGGAAAGATGTATCAAGATCTTAAGACACGTTATTGGTGGCCTAATTTGAAGACAGACGTTGCAACATATGTTGGGGAGTGTTTAACTTGTTCCAAAGTCAAAGCAGAACACCAGAAGCCGTCAGGGTTACTTCAACAACCAGAAATTCCAGAATGGAAATGGGACGGTATTACTATGGATTTCATCACGAAGTTACCAAAGACTGCCTGGGGATACGACACCATTTGGGTGATTGTTGATCGTCTCACCAAGTCTGCACATTTCTTGCCTATGAAGGAAACGGATAGAATGGAGAAACTATTACGATTGTATATAAAGGAAATTGTTTCAAGGCATGGAATACCTATTTCCATTATATATGATCGTGATAGTAGATTTACCTCAAAGTTCTGGCAATCACTACAGGAGGCCCTATGAACTCGTTTGGATATGAGCACCGCATATCATCCGCAAACCGACGGGCAGAGTGAAAGAACAATTCAGACTCTTGAAGACATGCTCAGGGCATGTGTGATCGATTTTGGAAACGGATGGGATAAGTATTTACCGTTAGCAGAATTCTCGTATAATAATAGTTATCATGCGAGCATTAAAGCTGCACCATTCGAAGCATTGTATGGAAGGAGGTGTAGATCTTCTATCTGTTGGAATGAAGTAGGAGATCGACATTTAACTGGTCCCGAGATCATACACGAAACGACTGAGAAGATAGTACAAATCAAGGAGAGATTGAAAACAGCCCGTAGTCGCCAAAAGAGCTACGCCGATGTCCGAAGGAAACCATTAGAGTTTCAGATCGGTGACATGGTTATGCTAAAGGTGTCACCTTGGAAAGGTGTGATACGTTTTGGAAAAAGGGGTAAACTGAACCCAAGATATGTAGGCCCGTTCAAGATCATCGAACGCATTGGACCGGTAGCTTATCGACTCGAGTTACCGCAACAACTCGCCGGAGTACATAATACCTTTCACGTCTCGAACCTTAAGAAGTGTCTTGCAAAGGAAGACCTCACCATTCCTCTTGAAGAAATCCATGTCGACGAGAAACTACAATTCGTCGAAGAACCAATCGAAATCATGGACCGTGAAGTTAAACAGCTCAAGCAGAGCAACATACCGATCGTTAAGGTTCGTTGGAATGCTCGAAGAGGTCCCGAGTTTATGTGGGAACGGGAGGATCAGATGAAACAAAAGTATCCACACTTGTTTCTCGATGACGCAAAATAGGTACAATTTTAAAATTTCGGGACGAAATTTATTTAACGGGGAGGTAATGTAACGACCCGCACTTTTTCGATCATTCTATACTTATAAGATTAATATTTACATAAATTAAACCTTAACAACATGATAAGCAATCCAAATTGTCGAGACTTATGTTTTTCGAAAAGAGTTTTACACAACGTTTGACCGTCTAGTTTGACCGATGATATCACGAACTATACAATATATGATAATTATACGTTTGTGTATATATATGTATATATACATATTTAACATGACCTAAGAATGTTTTAATATCTCATTTTGTATTAATAACAATAAGTTATAAGTATATTTTGAAACTACTAACTTAAGTTTTCAAAACGATAACCATACGTAACGTTATTTGACTTAAATACTTATGACCTATAATGTTTATACATATATCGTATAAGTAATGTATTTAATCACTTTTAAAGACTTAAATACATAAAACAATATAAGTATATTTACAAAAGATAACTATATTTGAGTCCTCGTTCCGTTTTCTCAAAGATTTCTATACGTATACCTAGGGTATATGTACCTGTATCATACGCAGCTTCTAGATGTATTTACTATTGGTATATACTAATAAAAATCTGCTCCTTAGCAGCCTTAAATGATTAAGAAATATGTGGAACCAACCATTTGTCAAGTAGCATGAATTATTTAGCAAGAAAACAAAGTTAGGTATCTTTTTTTTCCTTTATAACCTAAAAACGTTTTTATGCATGCACACCATTTCTTCACCCCATTTTCTCATACTTACACTTCCATTTCTCTCTCAAAATACTCTTAACTTCATACTTGATCATCTCCAAGCATTTTCCCCATCATTTAGCTTCAAAAACCTTACTTAATCATCATAAGAAAACCATACAAAAACACTTCAAGAAATCCTTCCAAGAACACAAACTTACTTCCAATCTTTCATCCACCTCCATCACCCTTTTGGTTCTAGGTTTTTACTCCTCTTTTACAGCAACCTTGTCCAAGGAACTTGAGGTAGAATCTATGTTTATAACCTTATTCGATTCATATATATATAGCTATCTTATTTTATGGTATAAAATTTTAACAACAAGAACATAGTTTGAATGTTTTCAAACTTGTTTGCAAACTAAATAGATCCTTCTAACTTAACTTTTAAAATACTTCAAGACCTGTAATATAACTTAAATATATGCTAATTTAGCAAGGTATAACTTGGTTTTTCAAAGAACACCTTAAAAACTGTTTTTACGACGTCGGAGTGCAACCGGGGGCTGTTTTGGGTTGGATAATTAAAAACCATCTTGAACTTTGAATTGGAGGTTTATATTCTGGAAAAATGATATTTCTTATGAATATGTTAACACATAAAAATTTCATGATTTAACTCAAATTATAAGTATTTTTAGAAAAATAATTATTTAAGGTTGTTTACATGATGGAAAATGATCAACTTCATAAGTTTCACTAAAGTTTGACCTATGACCTGTGATTTCGAATACAAACTAAGGTATTTACAGTTCATAGTCTTAAAGAGGGACTCGATCCAAGGAAGTGGCAAGTTGAATCAACGAAAACGGAGTTGTAACGAAGAAACTATGACCAAAACGAGATCGGATATCTAAGACTAGTTTAGCTACGAAAATAATTGGAGAAAATTAAATAAATCACATCTTTTTAAAATAACATGATATTTTATATATATGTACTCATAATTTAATTTTATATGGTTCAGGATCACCCGTAAACAATACGAGAAGATTAATCATAAGATCCCATGATTGTACGCAACACGTCATTTGACAACACCGGTACTTTATGTACGCAACACGTCATTTGACAACACCGGTACCGTGGGTCAAGATTAATCTCGACCAATACATATACGATGGGGTTTTATTTATTTCGTTGGGGGGTTTTATTTATTTCATTGCGGGTATATTAAACATCTAAAAATGAACCATTAAAATTGAATTACTAACAACGAACTGCTTGTAGTGACCCGAACTTTTCCATGTTTATATATATTAATTGAGATTGATATTTACATGATTAAATGTTTCCAACATGTTAAGCAATCAAACTTGTTAAGATTTGATTAATTGAAATATGTTTCATATAGACAATTGACCACCCAAGTTGACCGGTGATTCACGAACGTTAAAACTTGTAAAAACTATATGATGACATATATATGGATATATATGTATAGTTAACATGATACTATGATAAGTAAACATATCATTAAGTATATTAACAATGAACTACATATGTAAAAACAAGACTACTAACTTAATGATTTTTAAACAAGACATATATGTAACGATTATCGTTGTAAAGACATTTAATGTATATATATCATATTAAGAGATATTCATACATGATAATATCATGATAATATAATAATTTAAAATCTCATTTGATATTATAAACATTGGGTTAACAACATTTAACAAGATCGTTAACCTAAAGGTTTCAAAACAACACTTACATGTAACGACTAACGATGACTTAACGACTCAGTTAAAATGTATATACGTGTAGTGTTTTAATATGTATTTATACACTTTTGAAAGACTTCAATACACTTATCAAAATACTTCTACTTAACAAAAATGCTTACAATTACATCCTCGTTCAGTTTCATCAACAATTCTACTCGTATGCACCCGTATTCGTACTCGTACAATACACAACTTTTAGATGTATGTACTATTGGTATATACACTCCAATGATCAGCTCTTAGCAGCCCATGTGAGTCACCTAACACATGTGGGAACCATCATTTGGCAACTAGCATGAAATATCTCATAAAATTACAAAAATATGAGTAATCATTCATGACTTATTAACATGAAAACAAAATTACATATCCTTTATATCTAATCCATACACCAACGACCAAAAACACCTACAAACACTTTCATTCTTCAATTTTCTTCATCTAATTGATCTCTCTCAAGTTCTATCTTCAAGTTCTAAGTGTTCTTCATAAATTCTACAAGTTCTAGTTACATAAAATCAAGAATACTTTCAAGTTTGCTAGCTCACTTCCAATCTTGTAAGGTGATCATCCAACCTCAAGAAATCTTTGTTTCTTACAGTAGGTTATAATTCTAATACAAGGTAATAATCATATTCAAACTTTGGTTCAATTTCTATAACTATAACAATCTTATTTCAAGTGATGATCTTACTTGAACTTGTTTTCGTGTCATGATTCTGCTTCAAGAACTTCGAGCCATCCAAGGATCCGTTGAAGCTAGATCCATTTTTTCTCTTTTCCAGTAGGTTTATCCAAGGAACTTAAGGTAGTAATGATGTTCATAACATCATTCGATTCATACATATAAAGCTATCTTATTCGAAGGTTTAAACTTGTAATCACTAGAACATAGTTTAGTTAATTCTAAACTTGTTCGCAAACAAAAGTTAATCCTTCTAACTTGACTTTTAAAATCAACTAAACACATGTTATATCTATATGATATGCTAACTTAATGATTTAAAACCTGGAAACACGAAAAACACTGTAAAACCGGATTTACGCCGTCGTAGTAACACCGCGGGCTGTTTTGGGTTAGTTAATTAAAAACTATGATAAACTTTGATTTAAAAGTTGTTATTCTAAGAAAATGATTTTTATTATGAACATGAAACTATATCCAAAAATTATGGTTAAACTCAAAGTGGAAGTATGTTTTCTAAAATGGTCATCTAGACGTCGTTCTTTCGACTAAAATGACTACCTTTACAAAAACGACTTGTAACTTATTTTTCCGACTATAAACCTATACTTTTTCTATTTAGATTCATAAAATAGAGTTCAATATGAAACCATAGAAATTTTATTCACTCAAAACGGATTTAAAATGAAGAAGTTATGGGTAAAACAAGATTGGATAATTTTTCTCATTTTAGCTACGTGAAAATTGGTAACAAATCTATTCCAACCATAACTTAATCAACTTGTATTATATATTATGTAATCTTGAGATACCATAGACACGTATACAATGTTTCGACCTATCATGTCGACACATCTATATATATTTCGGAACAACCATAGACACTCTATATGTGAATGTTGGAGTTAGCTATACAGGGTTGAGGTTGATTCCAAAATATATATAGTTTGAGTTGTGATCAATACTGAGATACGTATACACTGGGTCGTGGATTGATTCAAGATAATATTTATCGATTTATTTCTGTACATCTAACTGTGGACAACTAGTTGTAGGTTACTAACGAGGACAGCTGACTTAATAAACTTAAAATACCAAAATATATTAAAAGTGTTGTAAATATATTTTGAACATACTTTGATATATATGTATATATTGTTATAGGTTCGTGAATCAACCAGTGGCCAAGTCTTACTTCCCGACGAAGTAAAAATCTGTGAAAGTGAGTTATAGTCCCACTTTTAAAATCTAATATTTTTGGGATGAGAATACATGCAGGTTTTATAAATGATTTACAAAATAGACACAAGTACGTGAAACTACATTCTATGGTTGAATTATCGAAATCGAATATGCCCCTTTTTATTAAGTCTGGTAATCTAAGAATTAGGGAACAGACACCCTAATTGACGCGAATCCTAAAGATAGATCTATTGGGCCTAACAAACCCCATCCAAAGAACCGGATGCTTTAGTACTTCGAAATTTATATCATATCCGAAGGGTGTCCCGGAATGATGGGGATATTCTTATATATGCATCTTGTTAATGTCGGTTACCAGGTGTTCACCATATGAATGATTTTTATCTCTATGTATGGGATGTGTATTGAAATATGAAATCTTGTGGTCTATTGTTACGATTTGATATATATAGGTTAAACCTGTAACTTACCAACATTTTTGTTGACGTTTTAAGCATGTTTATTCTCAGGTGATTATTAAGAGCTTCCGCTGTCGCATACTTAAATAAGGACAAGATTTGGAGTCCATGCTTGTATGATATTGTGTAAAAACTGCATTCAAGAAACTTATTTTGTTGTAACATATTTGTATTGTAAACCATTATGTAATGGTCGTGTGTAAACAGGATATTTTAGATTATCATTATTTGATAATCTACGTAAAGCTTTTTAAACCTTTATTGATGAAATAAAGGTTATGGTTTGTTTAAAAATGAATGCAGTCTTTGAAAAACGTCTCATATAGAGGTCAAAACCTCGCATCGAAATCAATTAATATGGAACGTTTTTAATCAATAAGAACGGGACATTTCAGTTGGTATCCGAGCGTTGGTCTTAGAGAACCAGAATTTTGCATTAGTGTGTCTTATCGAGTTTGTTAGGATGCATTAGTGAGTCTGGACTTCGACCGTGTTTACTTGAAAAATGATTGCTTAACAAATTTTGTTGGAAACTATATATTTTTAACATGTGAATATTATGTGATATATTAATCTCTTAACGCGTTTGATATTATGTGATAGATGTCTACCTCTAGAACAAGTCCCATTGACTCACCTAATAATAATGAAGAGTCAAATGTAAATTGGAATGATTCGTGGACTGATTCACAAGTTCCCGAAGAGGAACCGGAAGAAGAGTCGGAACCGGAAGAAGAATCGGAACCGGAAGAAGAATCGGAACCGGAAGAAGAAATAGAACCGGTGGGGGAAATAATAAAACGGTTAAGTAAAAGCGAATCCTCAACCAACCGACCAAGGTTAATTATGGTCAATGGTGTTTCCGCCAAGGAAGCAAAATATTGGGAGGATTACCAATTCTCCGATGAATCGGATTCCGACGAGAATTCCGATGATGTTATAGAAATTACCCCAACTGAATTTAAAAAGGCAAAAGAAAATAATAAGGGAAAGGGCATAAAAATAGAGAAATCTAATTCCAACCCCGATGAACTTTATATGTATCGTCAACCCCCGAAGTCCTTAAGTTGTAACAATGACCCGGGAACCTCTAAACCACCAGGTTTTTCTAAACCAATGTGGACAACGACGGCTCGTATTAGGGGAACATCATATATCCCTAGAAACTTGGCAAAACGAACCAAACCGAAGAAGAAGAAACGAGCGAGTCAGAATAAGATAGTTGTATTCGTGTGGTGTAATATATGTAATATAGTGTGCTTATGCTTTATGATATATGTAAAAATTGCTTGTATTAATAAGTATTTTTTTATGAATCTAACTCTTTTCTATTTTACAGTTTAAAAACACAAAATGGATAGACAACCCAATATTTTAAGAGACATACCCGGAGACATGATTGATGAAATCTTGTCTAGAGTCGGTCAGAATTCTTCTGCACAACTATTTAAGGCGATATCAGTTTGTAAGACATTCGAAGAACGTTCCAAGAATGCCTTGGTTTATAAAAGGCTTTCGTTCGAAAGATGGGGGATATCACATTGGGAAACCCATAAGTTACGATGTGTTTACTTTGACGCATATATTGCGGGGAACCCAAATGCTATTTTACGCAATGGGTTAAGAAATTATTTTGACTCAATATATCCGAATATTGGACTTCGTGATTTAGAAAAAGTGGCTAACATGCAACATAAAGAAGCATGTTATGCTTACGGATTAGTAATGTTCGCTTCTCACCAAAGTGAGAACAAGAACATCGGGCTACAACTATTAAACAAAACGTTCCCACAAGTTACGGAGTCGGTAATTTGGGTAAGAAATGAGCTTTTTAGATTGTTACGAGACTGTTGGACATTACGTAACCCTCGTCCCTTTGACGATGTTACAACACGCTGTCTTATCAACGGCCATAACGGTTATGTTCCACAAGACCAAGGATGGGAAGTAGTCCTAGTAAAACCAGAATGCATGACTTGTTTCTGGACGTATGAATTACGTGTCTTTATTGCCTTTGCTGAACGACTTGTGTACTAGCTAGAATTATCTTCACAACTATCTTGTATCAAAGTTATTGTGTGCTATATTTCATGCTTTATGTAAAATAAGCGGTATTGTAAGTTTGTAAAATATTGTATAAAAGTTTGAACGCGAAATATTATTATAATCAGTTTTTCATATAGAATTGTAGTAGTTGAATTGTATATTAGCTACTAAGTATGAACTTAACGGGTAGGTACTACCCGAATTTAAACTTATAAAACGCTAATATGAAGAAAAAGCTTTTATAAATGAGTTCATATTATGCTACGAAATACTATTAACTACTCTTAATATTCTGTATGATTAACTTGTTCCATTTGACTATTTTGAAGGAAATGGCACCAACTACTCGACACACCGTGAATATGAATGAAGAGGAATTCCATACTTTTCTAGCTTCAAACATAGCCGCAGTACAGGCTGCGCTACATACCAACAATAACCTTGGATCTGGTAGTACAGGAAATCGTGTAGGATGCACCTACAAAGAATTCACTGCCTGCAAACCTTTGGAATTTGATGGAACCGAAGGACCGATCGGATTGAAACGGTGGACCGAGAAGGTCGAATCGGTGTTTGCCATAAGTAAGTGTACTGAAGAGGACAAAGTGAAGTACGCTACGCATACCTTCACAGGTTCTGCGTTAACATGGTGGAATACCTATCTAGAGCAAGTGGGACAAGACGATGCGTACGCACTACCGTGGTCAGCATTCAAGCACTTGATGAACGAGAAGTACCGTCCCAGAACCGAGGTCAATAAGCTCAAGACAGAACTTAGAGGGTTACGAACCCAAGGATTTGATATTACCACGTACGAAAGACGATTCACAGAATTGTGCCTATTGTGTCCGGGAGCATTCGAAGATGAGGAAGAGAAGATCGACGCGTTTGTGAAAGGATTACCCGAAAGAATCCAAGAAGATATAAGTTCACACGAGCCCGCCTCCATACAACAGGCATGTAGAATGGCTCACAAACTAGTGAACCAGATTGAAGAAAGAATTAAAGAACAGACTCCTGAAGAGGCCAATGTGAAGCAAGTCAAAAGAAAGTGGGAGGAAAACGGTGATAAGAATCACCAATACAACAACAACAGCAATTACAACAATAATCGCAACAATTATCCCAACAATCGCAACATCAATCGCAACTACAACAAACGGCCCAACAACAACAACAACAACAACAACAACAACAACAACAACAACAACAACAACAACAACAACAACAACAACAACTACAACAATCATCCCAACAACAATAATAACCGCAATAACAACAACAATCAGAAGCAGCTATGCCAAAGGTGTGAAAAGTATCACTCGGGGTTCTGCACCAAATTTTGCAACAAGTGTAAAAGAAATGGTCATAGCGCGGCGAAGTGTGAGGTCTACGGACCAGGGGTTAATAGAACAAAAGGAACAAATGGTGTCGGAACGAGTAATGGCGGAGCAAGTAGTGTCGGAGCAAGTTATGCCAATGTAGTTTGTTATAAATGTGGAAAACCAGGCCACATTATTAGAAATTGCCCAAACCAGGAGAACACGAATGGACAAGGCCGCGGAAGAGTTTTCAATATTAATACGGCAGAGGCACAGGAAGACCCGGAGCTTGTTATGGGTACGTTTCTTATTGACAATAAATCTGCTTACGTTTTATTTGATTCGGGTGCGGATAGAAGCTATATGAGTAGAGATTTTTGTGCTAAATTAAGTTGTCCATTGACGCCTTTGGATAGTAAATTTTTACTCGAATTAGCAAATGGTAAATTAATTTCAGCAGATAATATATGTCGGAATCGAGAAATTAAACTGGTTAGCGAAACATTTAAGATTGATTTGATACCAGTAGAGTTAGGGAGTTTTGATGTGATAATCGGTATGGACTGGTTGAAAGAAGTGAAAGCAGAGATTGTTTGTTACAAAAATGCAATTCACATTATACGAGAAAAAGGAAAACCCTTAATGGTGTACGGAGAAAAGGGCAACACGAAGCTACATCTTATTAGTAATTTGAAGGCACAAAAACTAATAAGAAAAGGTTGCTATGCTGTTCTAGCACACGTCGAGAAAGTACAAACTGAAGAAAAGAGCATCAATGATGTTCCCATTGCAAAAGAATTTCCCGATGTATTTCCGAAAGAATTACCGGGATTACCCCCACATCGATCCATTGAATTTCAAATAGATCTTGTACCAGGAGCTGCACCAATAGCTCGTGCTCCTTACAGACTCGCACCCAGCGAGATGAAAGAACTGCAAAGCCAATTACAAGAACTTTTAGAGCGTGGTTTCATTCGACCAAGAACATCACCGTGGGGAGCTCCTGTTTTGTTTGTCAAGAAGAAAGATGGTACATTCAGGTTGTGTATCGACTACCGAGAGTTGAACAAACTTACCATCAAGAACCGCTACCCACTACCGAGAATCGACGACTTATTTGATCAACTACAAGGCTCGTCTGTTTATTCAAAGATTGACTTACGTTCCGGGTATCATCAAATGCGGGTGAAAGAAGATGATATTCCAAAGACTGCTTTCAGAACACGTTACGGTCATTACGAGTTTATGGTCATGCCGTTTGGTTTAACTAATGCACCAGCTGTGTTCATGGACCTTATGAACCGAGTGTGTGGACCATACCTTGACAAGTTTGTCATTGTTTTCATTGATGACATACTTATTTACTCAAAGAATGACCAAGAACACGGTGAACATTTGAGAAAGGTGTTAGAAGTATTGAGGAAGGAAGAATTGTACGCTAAGTTTTCAAAGTGTGCATTTTGGTTGGAAGAAGTTCAATTCCTCGGTCACATAGTGAACAAAGAAGGTATTAAGGTGGATCCGGCAAAGATAGAAACTGTTGAAAAGTGGGAAACCCAGAAAACTCCGAAACACATACGCCAGTTTTTAGGACTAGCTGGTTACTACAGAAGGTTCATCCAAGACTTTTCCAGAATAGCAAAACCCTTGACTGCATTAACGCATAAAGGGAAGAAATTTGAATGGAATGATGAACAAGAGAAAGCGTTTCAGTTATTGAAGAAAAAGCTAACTACGGCACCTATATTGTCATTGCCTGAAGGGAATGATGATTTTGTGATTTATTGTGACGCATCAAAGCAAGGTCTCGGTTGTGTATTAATGCAACGAACGAAGGTGATTGCTTATGCGTCTAGACAATTGAAGATTCACGAACAAAATTATACGACGCATGATTTGGAATTAGGCGCGGTTGTTTTTGCATTAAAGACTTGGAGGCACTACTTATATGGGGTCAAAAGTATTATATATACCGACCACAAAAGTCTTCAACACATATTTAATCAGAAACAACTGAATATGAGGCAGCGTAGGTGGATTGAATTATTGAATGATTACGACTTTGAGATTCGTTACCACCCGGGGAAGGCAAATGTGGTAGCCGATGCCTTGAGCAGGAAGGACAGAGAACCCATTCGAGTAAAATCTATGAATATAATGATTCATAATAACCTTACTACTCAAATAAAGGAGGCGCAACAAGGAGTTTTAAAAGAGGGAAATTTAAAGGATGAAATACCCAAAGGATCGGAGAAACATCTTAATATTCGGGAAGACGGAACCCGGTATAGGGCTGAAAGGATTTGGGTACCAAAATTTGGAGATATGAGAGAAATGGTACTTAGAGAAGCTCATAAAACCAGATACTCAATACATCCTGGAACGGGGAAGATGTACAAGGATCTCAAGAAACATTTTTGGTGGCCGGGTATGAAAGCCGATGTTGCTAAATACGTAGGAGAATGTTTGACGTGTTCTAAGGTCAAAGCTGAGCATCAGAAACCATCAGGTCTACTTCAACAACCCGAAATCCCGGAATGGAAATGGGAAAACATTACCATGGATTTCATCACTAAATTGCCAAGGACTGCAAGTGGTTTTGATACTATTTGGGTAATAGTTGATCGTCTCACCAAATCAGCACATTTCCTGCCAATAAGAGAAGATGACAAGATGGAGAAGTTAGCACGACTGTATTTGAAGGAAGTCGTCTCCAGACATGGAATACTAATCTCTATTATATCTGATAGGGATGGCAGATTTATTTCAAGATTCTGGCAGACATTACAGCAAGCATTAGGAACTCGTCTAGACATGAGTACTGCCTATCATCCACAAACTGATGGGCAGAGCGAAAGGATGATACAAACGCTTGAAGACATGCTACGAGCATGTGTTATTGATTTCGGAAACAGTTGGGATCGACATCTACCGTTAGCAGAATTTTCCTACAACAAAAGCTACCATTCAAGCATTGAGATGGCACCGTTTGAAGCACTTTATGGTAGAAAGTGCAGGTCTCCGATTTGTTGGAATGAAGTGGGGGATAGACAGATTACGGGTCCGGAGATTATACAAGAAACTACCGAGAAGATCATCCAAATTCAACAACGGTTGAAAACCGCCCAAAGTCGACAAAAGAGCTACGCTGACATTAAAAGAAAAGATATAGAATTTGAAATTGGAGAGATGGTCATGCTTAAAGTTGCACCTTGGAAAGGCGTTGTTCGATTTGGTAAACGAGGGAAATTAAATCCAAGGTTTATTGGACCATTCAAGATTATTGATCGTGTCGGACCAGTAGCTTACCGACTTGAGTTACCTCAACAACTCGCGGCTGTACATAACACTTTCCACGTCTCGAATTTGAAGAAATGTTTTGCTAAAGAAGATCTCACTATTCCGTTAGATGAAATCCAAATCAATGAAAAACTTCAATTCATCGAAGAACCCGTCGAAATAATGGATCGTGAGGTTAAAAGACTTAAGCAAAACAAGATACCAATTGTTAAGGTTCGATGGAATGCTCGTAGAGGACCCGAGTTCACCTGGGAGCGAGAAGATCAGATGAAGAAGAAATACCCGCATCTATTTCCAGAAGATTCGTCAACACCTTCAACAGCTTAAAATTTCGGGACGAAATTTATTTAACGGGTAGGTACTGTAGTGACCCGAACTTTTCCATGTTTATATATATTAATTGAGATTGATATTTACATGATTAAATGTTTCCAACATGTTAAGCAATCAAACTTGTTAAGATTTGATTAATTGAAATATGTTTCATATAGACAATTGACCACCCAAGTTGACCGGTGATTCACGAACGTTAAAACTTGTAAAAACTATATGATGACATATATATGGATATATATGTATAGTTAACATGATACTATGATAAGTAAACATATCATTAAGTATATTAACAATGAACTACATATGTAAAAACAAGACTACTAACTTAATGATTTTTAAACGAGACATATATGTAACGATTATCGTTGTAAAGAAATTTAATGTATATATATCATATTAAGAGATATTCATACATGATAATATCATGATAATATAATAATTTAAAATCTCATTTGATATTATAAACATTGGGTTAACAACATTTAACAAGATCGTTAACCTAAAGGTTTCAAAACAACACTTACATGTAACGACTAACGATGACTTAACGACTCAGTTAAAATGTATATACGTGTAGTGTTTTAATATGTATTTATACACTTTTGAAAGACTTCAATACACTTATCAAAATACTTCTACTTAACAAAAATGCTTACAATTACATCCTCGTTCAGTTTCATCAACAATTCTACTCGTATGCACCCGTATTCGTACTCGTACAATACACAACTTTTAGATGTATGTACTATTGGTATATACACTCCAATGATCAGCTCTTAGCAGCCCATGTGAGTCACCTAACACATGTGGGAACCATCATTTGGCAACTAGCATGAAATATCTCATAAAATTACAAAAATATGAGTAATCATTCATGACTTATTTACATGAAAACAAAATTACATATCCTTTATATCTAATCCATACACCAACGACTAAAAACACCTACAAACACTTTCATTCTTCAATTTTCTTCATCTAATTGATCTCTCTCAAGTTCTATCTTCAAGTTCTAAGTGTTCTTCATAAATTCTACAAGTTCTAGTTACATAAAATCAAGAATACTTTCAAGTTTGCTAGCTCACTTCCAATCTTGTAAGGTGATCATCCAACCTCAAGAAATCTTTGTTTCTTACAGTAGGTTATAATTCTAATACAAGGTAATAATCATATTCAAACTTTGGTTCAATTTCTATAACTATAACAATCTTATTTCAAGTGATGATCTTACTTGAACTTGTTTTCGTGTCATGATTCTGCTTCAAGAACTTCGAGCCATCCAAGGATCCGTTGAAGCTAGATCCATTTTTTCTCTTTTCCAGTAGGTTTATCCAAGGAACTTAAGGTAGTAATGATGTTCATAACATCATTCGATTCATACATATAAAGCTATCTTATTCGAAGGTTTAAACTTGTAATCACTAGAACATAGTTTAGTTAATTCTAAACTTGTTCGCAAACAAAAGTTAATCCTTCTAACTTGACTTTTAAAATCAACTAAACACATGTTCTATATCTATATGATATGCTAACTTAATGATTTAAAACCTGGAAACACGAAAAACACTGTAAAACCGGATTTACGCCGTCGTAGTAACACCGCGGGCTGTTTTGGGTTAGTTAATTAAAAACTATGATAAACTTTGATTTAAAAGTTGTTATTCTAAGAAAATGATTTTTATTATGAACATGAAACTATATCCAAAAATTATGGTTAAACTCAAAGTGGAAGTATGTTTTCTAAAATGGTCATCTAGACGTCGTTCTTTCGACTAAAATGACTACCTTTACAAAAACGACTTGTAACTTATTTTTCCGACTATAAACCTATACTTTTTCTATTTAGATTCATAAAATAGAGTTCAATATGAAACCATAGAAATTTTATTCACTCAAAACGGATTTAAAATGAAGAAGTTATGGGTAAAACAAGATTGGATAATTTTTCTCATTTTAGCTACGTGAAAATTGGTAACAAATCTATTCCAACCATAACTTAATCAACTTGTATTATATATTATGTAATCTTGAGATACCATAGACACGTATACAATGTTTCGACCTATCATGTCGACACATCTATATATATTTCGGAACAACCATAGACACTCTATATGTGAATGTTGGAGTTAGCTATACAGGGTTGAGGTTGATTCCAAAATATATATAGTTTGAGTTGTGATCAATACTGAGATACGTATACACTGGGTCGTGGATTGATTCAAGATAATATTTATCGATTTATTTCTGTACATCTAACTGTGGACAACTAGTTGTAGGTTACTAACGAGGACAGCTGACTTAATAAACTTAAAATACCAAAATATATTAAAAGTGTTGTAAATATATTTTGAACATACTTTGATATATATGTATATATTGTTATAGGTTCGTGAATCAACCAGTGGCCAAGTCTTACTTCCCGACGAAGTAAAAATCTGTGAAAGTGAGTTATAGTCCCACTTTTAAAATCTAATATTTTTGGGATGAGAATACATGCAGGTTTTATAAATGATTTACAAAATAGACACAAGTACGTGAAACTACATTCTATGGTTGAATTATCGAAATCGAATATGCCCCTTTTTATTAAGTCTGGTAATCTAAGAATTAGGGAACAGACACCCTAATTGACGCGAATCCTAAAGATAGATCTATTGGGCCTAACAAACCCCATCCAAAGAACCGGATGCTTTAGTACTTCGAAATTTATATCATATCCGAAGGGTGTCCCGGAATGATGGGGATATTCTTATATATGCATCTTGTTAATGTCGGTTACCAGGTGTTCACCATATGAATGATTTTTATCTCTATGTATGGGATGTGTATTGAAATATGAAATCTTGTGGTCTATTGTTACGATTTGATATATATAGGTTAAACCTGTAACTTACCAACATTTTTGTTGACGTTTTAAGCATGTTTATTCTCAGGTGATTATTAAGAGCTTCCACTGTCGCATACTTAAATAAGGACAAGATTTGGAGTCCATGCTTGTATGATATTGTGTAAAAACTGCATTCAAGAAACTTATTTTGTTGTAACATATTTGTATTGTAAACCATTATGTAATTGTCGTGTGTAAACAGGATATTTTAGATTATCATTATTTGATAATCTACGTAAAGCTTTTTAAACCTTTATTGATGAAATAAAGGTTATGGTTTGTTTAAAAATGAATGCAGTCTTTGAAAAACGTCTCATATAGAGGTCAAAACCTCGCATCGAAATCAATTAATATGGAACGTTTTTAATCAATAAGAACGGGACATTTCACTGCTAACTACGGACTAAGGAATTATTCAAAGTATTAAAAGTATAACAAGTATATATATGTGACGTTTGTTTAAAAAGAAAAGGTATTGATATACTATATATGGATAGGTTCGTGATATCAACCGGAGACCAAGTCAAATTATATATATATCTTCAAGACGAAAGTGAGTATATAGTCCCATTTTTAAACTCTAAATATTTCGGGATGAGAATACATGTATTTTATGTTTTACATTATGGACACAAGTAACTGAAAAATATATTCTACGTTGAGTTGTACCACTGGCATACTTCCCTGTAGCTTGGTAACTGTTATTTACAGCGGTATTGTAAACGCGAATCCTGTTGATAGATCTATCGGGCCTGACAACCCCAACCGGACTGGACGACCAGTATTCAACGGTTGCACAGTACTTCGTTTCGTGACTACACTTGGTACGGTGTAGTAAGATTTCATAATAAAGGGAATATGCGACGTGATTAAATGTTAAGTATGGTTACCAAGTGCTCAACCACTTAGAATATTTTTATTAAACTGTTTATATACGAAATCTTGTGGTCTATATATATATATTGCTGCCGGCATTAAACCTATATCTCACCAACTTTATGTTGACCTTTTAAAACATGTCTATTCTCAGGTGATTACTAAAGCTTCCGCTGCATTATGTTGAATTTGAGCAGGATCTTGCGTACGCATATTTGTGTCAAAAATAAAACTGCATACCCAAGGATTTGTGTTGTAAAATATGCTCGAAATCGTGTTGTTATCATTATATGTAAAGTTTGTAAGTCGAAGATTATCGCTAAACGATAATCATCTTTTTATTGTCTAAAGTTTGTAACAAAAATAATGGTTATGGTTTGTAATGTATAATATATGCAGTTTCTCTTTTAAAAATGTCGCATATAGAGGTCAATACCTCGCAATGAAATCATACGTTATCTAACACGTTCTTATGGTTAAGGACGGGTTATGACACATTTGTTCTTTGGTGGGTGGCAAAAAGGTAAAATATGGGGGTAGTGGTGAAACTGATTGAGCATCATGCGAAGCATGCCCTCAAGCTTAAAGTTATGAAAAGGACTATGTTCTATAAAGGTTTGAAACATGAAGTAAATGGACAATATCTTTGTTTGAAGAGTAAAGAAAAATTTACGACAATCAATAAGGTGTAGTGCCACCTCTGACACGGTTTTAGATTTAGTCACGAGAAATTAAGCGATTTTTGAACTTATGTGTTTTTAAAGAAGTTTGGGTAGTTTATGTAAAAATATTTTTCGATAACGTCCTGCAAAATTTTGTTGCCTAAGGCAGACAGTATGGATGTAGTATAATGAGGTGACTCTCAAGTCAGTTGAAAAAGTTTGAAGTTAAGTTTTACAAGCGGCATAAGAAAATTTTCTTCAATATATTGTACCGTTTGAGTGTCCCATCGTGGCTGTCATACTAAGACGAGAGTGAAGTTACTAAAATAGGTATGAATAAAGGTTTGGGTTCGTAGTATTGTATATTGTATCTCAAAGGTGTATCTGGAGCGAAATCTGGTACAAGGTTCACGAAAACGATTCTCCTCGAGTAAGGTGTTTGTTCAAAAAGTAACGGGTAAAGCTGGCTTTAGTGACATAAGTCATCAGAGAATAAGGTTCCCCATAGGTTTGCGTTATTATTCAAGGTTGTAGCTTCGAGTTTAGTAAGATCGGAAGAGTAAGGTGTAGTGACGAGTAGTGAATACTTCGCAACAGGTTCATTCTCTGACAAAATGTTAGGCAGAATTGTTGTCAACGGTTCAGGCACTTCGGTAACTTCGAGTTAACGTTCTTTTTAGACACGTCGTTGTTTTTCCCAAGTATGAGAGGAATAGATGTCCTAATTTAGTGGATGGTACGCTTCTAGTAGTAGTATATATTAAGACTATAAAGTAAACTTAAAGTACGTAAGGCTTCTAACTAGGGCAAACAGTAAGTTCAGACGTAGTCTAGACTTAATGCATCCTAACGCTATCTTATCAGACGCACTAAGGTAGCCTAGTTCCCTACGACCAAAGCTCTGATACCAACTCTAACACCCTGCCAAAATCGCCATTGATGCGGATGTTAACTCTGGTCCCAGTGCTTGGCTTGACTTCTAAGTAATAGCAGAGTTCTACAGCGGAAGTAAAGTATCTAAGTACCCGAGACAAAACATGCTTAAAATGTCAACCAAAAAGGTTGAGTGAATAACATAGGTTTAATATATATAGTTTTAGACCACAAGATTTAGTTATCAAAAGTAAATGCTGAAGTTATGATATCGAGACATAAACAAAGTTACCCAGGACACCTTGAACTGTCAGTGTCATTTAATCATTATTATGTAAACAAAGACCAACGGTCAAATGGTTAGAGACGTCACTCTCAATAGCGCTATTCACAATAACTAAGCTTGCCTTTATACGTAGCAATTAACGATATCATGGTAGGGATTTAGCATGAATCATAGCATGTCAGCACAGTTAAATAGTTTTCAGGTACTTGTATTTAAGCGTAAAACAGTTTAAAAGCAAGCATGTGTCTCACCCCAAAGTTCAAAATAAGTAAATAGAGAAAGTTAAAAAGTGGGGCTATGAAGTTCACCTTAACAGTAGTTGAAGTTATTCCACAAAAGAGAAGAATGAACGGGAGTAAACGACCGTGATCTCAACCTAGAGATATAAGCTTGGTCATTAGTGTGTTCAATCTAACGAGTAAGTGTTCATAAGAGTCTTATGAGTTGTTGAGTTTACATTCTAGTTGTGTCCACTATAATCAAGTTTGGAAATTGTACAACTTACCCAACCCTCGGTGCTAAGTAGCGGTGAGGTTCGTATAAGCCAAACGTTATCGGTATGATTATAGTTTCCACGTATTATGTGTGTATAGGAATACAACACATTTAAAATTATATAATAAATTATAATTAGTTAAACTAAGATGTTACAATATATTATAAGTTTATAATATTATGATGTTATCTTATAATGTTATCACCTTTTTTAGTAAATTAGATAAGTTTTATCCACTTTTAAGATATTTCAACTTTTATCTTATCTCGAAGTTATATTCTACTAATTTAAATTCATTCTTATCATCTTATAATACTTATCATAATAATATCTTGATAATATCTTAATCATATTACTTTCATTCTTAAATAAGGTTTTATTATTTTTCATAATCATAATCTTTTATATTTAATATAAAATCTTATCATCTTAATATTTACATGTTTATATCATTAACTTTGTTATCATGTTTATAATAACTTAATGTTTTATCAAAATTTCATAATAATACTTATCACCATCATGTTTATATCTTTATACTTCATTAAGTAGATGTGTTCATGTTATAATATCATACATATTAAGTATACATTATATTTATACTTATCATAACATTAAAGTTTAAGTCTTATCGATAATGTTTATGTGATACATATAATCTTAACATATATATTTAGTTTTAGTTTATTAGTTATAATCTTTAAGTTATCGCTATACATTATAAAATATCAAGTTTATTTACCCCTTTATTATAATTAAATCCTCACACTTATACATTAACTTTCATTATTTTCATTACTCATATTACAAGTTCATATTTATTATCATAATATTAGTGTTATCATTAAAGATCACAACTTTGATCTAATTCATATTCATATCAATATATATATATATATATATATATATATATATATATATATATATATATATATATATATATATATATATATATATATATATATATATTCATAATGTTTATTTTAAATAATAATCAATACCACAATATCATAACATATTCATAGCATAATCATATTATACTTATAATTATAACCAACTATTTTCATCATGTTTTATTTGAATTCGTACTGAGCTAATATTACATATCTGGATTCGTACACAAATAAGAACAAGTGTATTTTAAATCCCTTTTTTTTTTTATATTGCAAATCTTAAATACATACTATCTTTTTTTTTCCCTCATGTTTTAACCAACTCAGATTAGTTACCATGCATTAATTATAGCCTTATTACTTAAACTAGCTTTAATTATATAACTATAGTATGAACGTAAAAGCTTAGTTTTTATAGGGTGTACCTCTAAACAATTGAACGAGGAAAAATCGACGAGTATATGATGATCGATGTATTCAGCGACGGTCCAGAAACAGCGGCAGCAACAAAAGACGAGTAGTAGCAAAAAATAAAAGTTCAAGTGGTGGTGGTGGTCTTGTCGAACAGCATCAACAACAAGTGGGTTTCGGTTTATGATGGTGGTTCTCGACAGCAAACATGAAACAGGGAGTTTAGATCGTGAGTTTTAACAAGGAAAAAGTGGAGTTTTGATAGTGACAAACAACCCGAACAGCAGCAGCAAAAAAAACAGGAGAAATTCGTGGCCAAAGGTGGCGGTTTATGGAGGTTCTTGGTGGCGGACAGCAGCAGCAAAAACGCAGCTGCAGGGCTGATTTGGGCGGGGCTTATATGGCTGATTTGGACGCACAGAACCAACAGCAGGAGCTGCAGAAAATGGCGGTGATGGGGACTGTTTTGGGATGGGTTTGGTGGTCGAAACACAGCAGCACAGGCTGCGGTTTGGAGCTGTTTTTGGGCTGCAAAAACACAGCAAAAACTGCAGGAAACGTAGTGCGATAGTGGCGGTTTGCAGCTGCACAGGGGCCGCCTGTTTTTGCTCGAAAGGAGGCAGCAAAAGGCTGCTGTAAATGGCGGTTTTGGGCTGTAAAAATCACAGCAAAACAGGCGACTTAAATGGCTGAAATTGGTGGCGGTTTGGGTCTGTTTCGGGTCTGTTTTGGTGATGGTGGAAGTCGACTAAATTGATGATGTTGGGGGGGTTGTAGACTGCCGAACCAATTGAGAAAAAGAGGTGATTGGATTGTTCTTGTGAGATTTGTGAATAATGAATTGGTGAGCCTAGATATCTTTTTATAGTGCAAGTGTGTTGAGTATTTGAATCAAACTCAAATTGTTTATAGGTGTAGAAGAGATTAGGATTAGGATTAATGAATTGGGATTAGATTAGGATTCATCTTATCACTTAGATTAGGATTAGGAGTCTTGAAGTTTTTTTTTTTTTTATAAATGTGCTGGCCGATTTTTTTTATATATATCCATATTTATATTTTTTATTTATTTGAAGATAGATATAATAATATGGAGCATAGATTAAGGGCATGTTACCGGATTAATTTGGTAATCATTTTTGATTTAATATATAATTTAATTAATTTGTTAATTGTTGTTAAATACATTCTAGTTCCCGTACGTTGTAAGTTTTATTTCGTTAAATGTTTATAATGATGATGACCCAAGTCCATAAAGCGTTTGGTAATTTCCATTACCCAAAGTCATGTTGGTTTAACAGAACCTAATGATATTTTAGTCAAGGTTAAAATTAATCGTATAGTAGTGAACAGATATTAACTTTTGTTAAAAAAAATTTAGCGTATAAAACCATAGAATTTAATTAACGTTCATTAATTATTTGACAGAAAAAGTCGGGTTAGTACAAAACGCTAGTACATAAATGAACTATATCTAGTTAAGTCTTAAAATGAAAACGTTACATGATATAATATTTTTCTATTACGTAAACGGTCATAAAATTTTACATTGAAATATAATTTGTTTTGAAAGCTAATTATTATATTATTAACTATTTATATTTCAAAATAAAAATAAATATATATTTTACGAATACGATAAAAATATAATACAAACTTTGTTATAGAACGTTTTGAATTAAAATAATACTTTTATAGTAAATAATGAGACGATGATTTATTGAAGCAAATGACCATAAACCTCGAACGTATAAGTTATATTCTGAGTAATATAATTATCGATGCTTTAAGTCTAATTAATTATAAAGGTACTTGTCACGTAACGTAAAATGCCAGTTTTCTCAGCGTATGAACGAGCGTTCGAGAAACCGAAATCGGAACATTAGTCGAGTGACAATGCACGAGTAGTTTGAACTAATTTTATAAATTAACTACGCACGTAAATTTAATATAATATATAATTAATTATGTAAATTAAATATAATATATATATAATATTAATTAAATTATGTCGGCAGCTTTGATTCGTGGTTTGTGAGCTGGATACTCCTTTCATGCAATCGCATGATAACAATGTAGAGACCACATGTGATCGCATGGGGTGAGAATGGATGACACTTCTATAATGCCACTCGATTCTGGTTCAGTTTCATATCTGTTTCTCGCACTCTTCTCTCTGATACACATACATATATATTATTATTATTATTAAGATTATTATTATTATTATTATTATTATTATTATTATTATTATTATTATTATTATTATTATTATTATTATTATTATTATTATTATTATTATTATTAATCTTATTATTATTAGTAGTACTATACATAAAATACTACGACGAGGTCATGAGTGAGTAATTTCAAAACTGGTTTTCGAGTATGATAGGGCTAAGGAAATTATGGGTTATAACTATGGAGGTGATGGGTAATATCCAGAGGTATGCTCGTGAGACCAACTTAGTGTTTATCATCTCTGTTGCGTCTACGTACTTTCCGGCAATATTGAATCTCAATATTGATACGTGAGCACTCATAACTTAACCTTTGTATATTAATAGTGTATCCCTGACTAGTGCTCGAGTATATAGGATTATGCATGCTTGTACATTTGATATTGTCGTTAGATAGGTTATGTTGAATACTGAATTAGGTACATATGCCACTAGGATAAGGTATATGATTTGTATGTCGTTGGAAAGCTAGCAAAAAATTGAGAACTTTTCATTTAGATATCGAATGGTTTCGATGAACGGATTAGAAGTTATAGTCAACTGAATTTTAGTATTATTGTTAAAATGATTATTATTACTATCGTCGTTATTATCGTCGTTATTATTATTATTACCTAATAATTATTATTATTAATATTATTATTATTAATATTATCATTATTAATATATGTATCATTATTTAAAAATTGTTGTCATTATTATTATTATTATCATTAAAATAGTTATTAGTATTATTGTTAATATTATCATAATATTTATTATTATTAGTATTATTGTAATTAAAACTAATATTAGTAATATCTAATTATTTTGATTACTATTATTATCATTATTATGAACGCGATATAAAAGATGACTAAAAGCTATTAACAAATTGATTAGGAAATAATGAGTATAATTATCATGATGAAATTAAAATATTGAAAGGTATTGATTTAAAAAAAATATCGTTTTCATTAATTTTATCATTAGTATTATTAAAAGCTTTAATATTAAAACTACCATTTTTACAAAAATTATTATTTATAGGAATATCATTGTTAATATAAAATATCATTATTGTTATCATTTTAATAAAAATTATCATTTATCATAATATCATTTTTAGTAAATATTATTATTACTACTAATAGAATAATAATGATTATTATTACAAAATAATACAATTTTTACGTACTATTGTTATTATCAATATTATTTTATCAAATAAATATACGATCCAAAAATATTTTACTACGTGTAATATAATTACATTAATAAAACCTATCATATTATTTTTATGATATTAAATGAACTTTATAAATTTTATTACTTAAGATATATAAAAGTATATTTTTATTATATAAATTTTAATATAAAATTTTATTTATTAATAAACGAATTATATTGTTTACTCTAATAAAATCTGTTAAAAATATTTAAATATATAAAACGATTATATTTAAGTTATATAATAATCATGAATAGATTTTGGAAGTCATTTAGTCGAGTTGACTTTTGTTGACTTTTGCATATTAGTCTCGAGCATTAGGATTGTGATACCATACGACTTGACATGAATTGTTAAACAGATATTGACCAATATACAAATATATATACTTAATTTAGGTTCGTGAATCCGAAGCCAAACTTGCACTTGTTCAATGCTATCATATGCTTAATTACTACGAAATACAATATTGTGAGTTCATTTGCTCCCTTTTACTCTTTACATTTTTGGGCTGAGAATACATTCACCGTTTTTATAACTGTTTTACTAAATGCTTTGAGGTATATTTTTGAACTGAGAATACATGAACTGCTTTTATAAATGTTTGACGAAATAGACATAAATATTCAAAACTACATTCTATGATAGAATTAATTGGATACAGAGGTTCGATTTCTATAAAGATTGTATTATCGACCATCAGTGAGATAATTTTGTCATTGCACGCACGCATTAGCTCCCGAAATGGTTCGATTTTGTAGTTAGTAACGGAGAGATGATTTTGCATTGCATGCACGCATTAGCTACGGTTTTAGCTACCATCGGCGAGATGATTTTGCATTGCACGCACGCATTAGCTCCCGATGTATTGTATTGTATTGTATTCGATTTTGTTGTTAGTAACGGAGAGATGATTTTGCATTGCATGCACGCATTAGCTCCTGTTTTAGCTACCCTCGGAGAGATGATTTTGCATTGCACGCACGCATTAGCTCCCGTTGTAAAATTATATTGTATTAACTACCACGGTGAGATGATTTTGCATTGCACGCACACATTAGCTACCGTTGGTGAGTTGATTGAAAGGTTCCTGTGTTCTTCATATGAATGATTTTACAGCAGGAGTAGACCTGCACAGATTGTTTTCTAAATATGAGTATCTTGTGGTCTATTATACTATTGGAAATGATTATTTATGATAAACTAATGAACTCACCAACCTTTTAGTTGACACTTTAAAGCATGTTTATTCTCAGGTATTAAGGAAATCTTCCGCTGTGCATTTGCTCATTTTAAAGATATTACTTGGAGTCATTCATGGCATATTTCAAAAGACGTTGCATTCGAGTTAATAAGTTCATCAAGATTGATAAGAAGTCATTGATAGATTGATATAATAGGAAATGGTATGCATGCCTGTTTAACTTTCGATGTAATGAAAGTTGTCTTTTAAAAACGAATGCAATCTTTGTAAAATGTATCATTTAGAGGTCAAATACCTCGCAATGTATCCATATGTTATTTATTCGTCCTTATAGATTAGGACGGGTCGCTTCATGTGTGATGACCCTTTCTAGTATCGATAGCTGAAAATGCGATGATGGTTGTTAGCATTATATCCTATGGTTGAAAATGTCAAAACTAATAAAGGGGTGATAAGGATTCACTAAGTGAGGAAGGAAGGTCGAAAATGAAGCGTCATGTGCAATCAATAGTGTGCAATCACTACGAGATGAAAGTTAAAGCATGTATAGTGAGCTAATGAGACAATCAAATCTTGTTGCTCTTATGTACTAGAAAGAGTAAGTTTAACTCATCAAGGTGAACTTTTGTTGACGAAATAGACTGAGTAGACTGATTAACTCGAATTATATTCGTATAGGAGTTATGTGGGACGATGAAGAAAGACCATACTTAATGATGTTAGGGATGAGGCGTTAGACCTAACGTGAGGTTCGCTCACGAGTTATAATGAGAAAGTGACGTTGTGAGAAATAAGTTGATTATTATTGAAAAAATCCCTGACTCCGCATTGGGTAATTAGTTGTTGGAGTTAAGTCATTTGAGTTAGCATGAAATGAAAAAAAACTGTTATCAACCAGCGGGTCTATTGTCTCATGGAGACATTTCAAAATCGAACCGCAGATCGGGATATAAAGGGACAGTCGCAGAGGTGGATGACCAAGCAAAGGCCATGATTTGTCTTAGAGTTCGACAGATACCATGCCGAATGACGTTGAGCAAGGTGATACTTGTGTTATTGCTATCATTTTTGTTATGAGACTGGTGGGGAAGGTTACAAGTTATTCGGTGCTGAAGTTGAGTGTTACTTTGGATTTGGTTCTACCAGATGAAAAGGACAATACATTGGAGCATTTTAGCTTTTCTGGAGGAAACAGTTGCATTCTAATGCAAAAAGAATAGGTTATTGTCTATGCTTTAAGGCAATCGATGGAAGTAGGAAGGTATTACCCACTTTTAGGATGAGAGTGGCGGTAATGGTACCAGCTTTAACGGTAAATATCGTGTTTTATATGGCGCAATGTGCGTTACTTGTATAAATTGTAGGAGCTTGAAATATTTTAATGATCATGAAGTTCTAAATAACAACCGGTGGGAGAGGCTGAGCCTTTTGAAAATCTATGATTGTGTAATGTTTACCACCCGGGTAAAGTGAAAGATGTAGCAGATGCGCCGAGCAGAAGAGCCAACATGAGAATTCAATTTTAATCCCTTCAAAGTTCATCGCGAATAGTCATCGTGATTAAGGTGCGTGAAGCGCGAATGAGAGCTTAGCTAAGGGAAAGCGAAGAACGAAAAAGAAGAGCAAGAAGAGTATCTCGTGAAATTTTCCGAGAGGATTGTATCGGGTATGTTGAAATAGTGACATCAACTTTTGTGTGAGGCTAAATGCGATTAACCTAAGGAGGAGCGTGAGCCTTAATACTTGAATCGTTAAGGTACAATCAAAACGTACCACAATTTAGGAGTAACTATCGATGGTCGAATATGAAGGGGGTTATGTTGAAGTACAATGTATTATGTCTCGACTAATTGTGAGTAAGCACTGTATGAGGGTTGTGACAATCTGGAGTCTGAGAATGGAAGTAGGAGCTTGTGAACTCTATATGACGCCAAATAGTTGGATGAAGATTAAGTAATTAACGGATCAGTAATTCTCCGGAGTCAGAGAAAGATCCTTGAACTAATGAAAGTGTTATGTAAAGACAAAATCATGAAACGTGGTGTTGATCTAAATTTTCGCGGATGTCAACTGGTGGGTTACTTGCCATTATTAAGGTAAAGTCGGGAAGACTTGGTAAGTGCAACCAAGGATGAGTGTAGTATATCACCCTCCAACGGATGGTCTAATGGGAGAACGATTCATGTGTTGGAAGACACCTTGCAAGCATGCGTAGTTGGTATTGGTGGAGTTGATGTGGGTTGTTGTCATCGGTGGATTTCCAATACAATGATAGACTTGTGCTTATATCAGGATGCTACCGTAAGAAATGTCAATTAAAGTAAAATATCAACTGTATTGATGGCATGAAATTTTGAAGATGAAACTAAGAGAAACTGATGCTGTCCACGAGATGGGTGGTATAGCCTGAATTATCCGAGAACATTCCGAAGTGGCTTAAAATAGACAAAAATCTTACGCAGATGAGCAACCATGACCGATTGATTTTTGTTAGTGTAGTGTGGTGATGTATAGTGTATCACACAAAGAGAATACGATTTGAATCAAAAATATATGAAGGTTTGGTTTCTCTTTTTTCAGGAATTATCGAAATCTAACTGAAGTTTACGGGAGTATTAAGAAGGATTTAAAGTTGCTTATGAGCTTGAAGTGTGTTTTATTAACTACCAGATGATGTGGCAAGATCACGAGAACGTGACCCGGTTTAAGTGGGAAAAGTTGTAACACCCCATTTCTAAAATCTATTATTTTGTATTGGATGGTGTTAGTACACTTGAAGAATGTTAGAAAAAGGACTACTCTTTCCAGAAAAGGACCTTGGGTGCAAGACTTGGTGAAAGGGAGTGGGTCAAAATGTAAATATGAGTTAAAACCCCATTTAATAAAGTTGGGACATCAGCTCCCATATTCCCATATGCTTAAAAATTTGGTTGGTGTCTTGTGTGTGTGAGAGGGTGACGAATTGAAGAAGAAGAAGCAAGAACAATCAAAATTTTATCATGCAACATGATCTAGGGATGTAATCAACAACATCAACACTTGCTAGGGCTTGTGGAACCTTAGATTCATCCTAGTTCTTCACCAACTCATGAAATTTTGGGTTTGAAACCCTAACTTGAGGTATGAACAATTATAGCTTTTAAATTCGAAATTAGACTTTTTTGTGGTTGGGTTAGTGCTTAGATGAGGGTATTAACTCCATATGAACCCTAATTCAAATTTAGGGTTTAGGTTTAAGGATATTGGGATTTTGGATTTGTAAAGAGGAAGAACTTGAAAATTTGAAAGCTAGTCATTGTGATTTGGTGGGTTTTGTAAAATGATGACTTTGTAAGTATTGAACTTGTGAATAAAAGCTTGTGTACTAGATTAGTAAAAGATGATTTAAGTCATGTTTGACTTTGAAGTTTTGAAATGGCTAGTTGATTAGTGAAAGATGAACATAAGATCCTCCTAAATGGTTATTTTGTTAATAGATGTGAAAAGTAAGAGGTAAGTAAGATGAATTGGAATGTTTTTAATTAATACTAAATTTTAAGAAAGTTGTTAGAATAAGTTAAGAGTAGTGTTTTGAAATTTAACTTGGAAGACTTATGTAAGTAAGTCTAGATTATTGTCTAGTCTATGTCAAAATGGGTGGTATGGGTTTTATGAATAAACCCTAACGATATGGGTCTTGAAAGGCCAATTTTGTTTATGTTGTGATATATATGTATGTGTATGCTTGTATGCTACGTTAAATTGCTTGGAAAGTTTGATTACGTTGATAAATTGTTGCTTGGATATTTTGCTCGTTTTGCTTAATCTTAACCAAGGTAAGTACAATGGATATGTATATGTATGCGCAGTGGGGAAGGCGGAGGTCCTTTAATGCCCTTTGAGATTGTGGATGGCTGAATGATATGTAAGCCGGATTATGAAAGAGTCCTTGGGACATTGGTTACCTACTTATCGTTTTGCGTTAAGTTTGAGGTCATGCATCCGGGATGCAGGTGGGACCTCTAGTTGTGTTCGGTTCAGGCACACTAGAGTGTCCATTTGGCACTTCGGTGTATAGATGATTTCACGGCATCCGGGATGCTAATGGGGTTTGAATCATTATAGATTGTCAAACCTCGGGATCACACGAGTTGTCCTTGGTTGATACGAGATTTGATGGAGATTGACGGTATGCATACATGTACATATTTGTTGTTCTTACTAAGCTTTGCTTACCCGTTGTTGTTTAATATTTTATAGGTTTGCTTGCAGGCACGGGAGTGGGTAAGCTAGACTTCTAGTTAGATGTTGTGATAGTATGCATCCGGGAGATGGTTATGCTTGACTTGTTTGTAGTGGATGCTTATTGCTTTCGATAGTTTCTCGTAGGTGGGATGAGTATATCTTTAAGACCATGCTTTTGATCTTGTTGTCATTTTGTCAAATGGGTCAAGTTTGCCACGTGATGTTGTAATGGGTCGATTTGATATCAAGTATTGTGATTTTGATGTAAACTTAATGAAAGTGTTGGTTTAAATGTAATTGAAATGTACTATGTTTTGGTTAGACGACAGGTGAAGAAATGGGTCTATCGAAATGGGTCAAAAGTTTCACCTGAAAGTTCATCTAAAAGTTGAGTGTCACCTAGAAGTTTACCTTGAAGTTATTCTTTAAAAAAATGGCCGTCTTTGGTAACACGGGTTTGAGTCGTTTCAATCGTGCAACGCACGAGCTCATAAAACTAGTTAAGTGATATACCTTGGTCCGTTTCTCTTGGAAGTAACTTTATTTTGATAGGTAAAATTAGATTTGTTTAAAAAATATGTTAGAACTTTAGTATATGTAACATAAACAGAAACTAGTATCAAACCTTGATGTTATGTAAGTTTGAGGTGATATGAGGCACCATGTCTAAATTTTGGTTTTTGGATAGAACACATCCTTTTAGGGTTTTCTTTGGAAATAGACACTGCCAAACAACTGAAACGATGATGATTTCCCTATTTATCAGTTATAGTATCAACAGTCTTAACTGTCTGGTCGATCTTGTAGATTTGGCATGATATCTTGGCCAGTCTCAATGTTGGACACAGCTGAAACTACACATTCTGATTTGGTATTTAGTTTAATTTAATGAAAATAATTAGTGATCACCCGTTCGATGCACGGTTTTGCCAGAAAAGTCATGTACATTTCGTGAATTATAATTAATTGAAAGTGTGTCAAAAAGTAGAAATGATATGTTGTATACTTCTTTTGTATTAATTTGTTATTAGAGTAACGTATTATGGTTAACCATCATGTACCGGTATTGAGATTTAATTCAGTTTGGAAGGCTCATGTATTATAGATAATTTGATTTTGATAGTAAAAAGATTAACTGTTACTATAAATATGTATCATATCGTTGAAGTTATGGTTTAAAATGTCAAAGAAGCTATATCTACAATGAGTACAAAAACGATATTTAAGCTTATTAGAATGTCAAGAAATCGGCGACTCTAAGCTTATTTAAACGATATCTACAATGAAAAGTACCGGATAACTAGCTCCGTATCTTTAATGTGATATCGGCGACTTTTTTTTTTTTTAGAATTCTGGCTATCTGTATCGTACTTTTATCTTTCTTTCTTGGTTTCGGTCATCGTCACCTTGAATAATTAAGTCATGGGTAAGAAATCGGGAGGTTATCAGAAAAAGAAGCCGCATGAAACTGCTACTAGGGTTTTAAGAAACCAGAAAATCGATGTGGACGTGCAAGATGACATGTCAGTTATCGAGGAGCGATCTGAGGAGTCAGATTCTAACTCTGATCGTACTTTGTTGCCGGAGGATTACCGTTGTGCTAATCCTTCAACTGAAGAGGCTTCACCTTCTAGATATGTAGTGACCCGAACTTTTCCATGTTTATATATATTAATTGAGATTGATATTTACATGATTAAATGTTTCCAACATGTTAAGCAATCAAACTTGTTAAGACTTGATTAATTGAAATATGTTTCATATAGACAATTGACCACCCAAGTTGACCGGTGATTCACGAACGTTAAAACTTGTAAAAACTATATGATGACATATATATGGATATATATATAGTTAACATGATACTATGATAAGTAAACATATCATTAAGTATATTAACAATGAACTACATATGTAAAAACAAGACTACTAACTTAATGATTTTTAAACGAGACATATATGTAACGATTATCGTTGTAAAGACATTTAATGTATATATATCATATTAAGAGATATTCATACATGATAATATCATGATAATATAATAATTTAAAATCTCATTTGATATTATAAACATTGGGTTAACAACATTTAACAAGATCGTTAACCTAAAGGTTTCAAAACAACACTTACATGTAACGACTAACGATGACTTAACGACTCAGTTAAAATGTATATACATGTAGTGTTTTAATATGTATTTATACACTTTTGAAAGACTTCAATACACTTATCAAAATACTTCTACTTAACAAAAATGCTTACAATTACATCCTCGTTCAGTTTCATCAACAATTCTACTCGTATGCACCCGTATTCGTACTCGTACAATACACAGCTTTTAGATGTATGTACTATTGGTATATACACTCCAATGATCAGCTCTTAGCAGCCCATGTGAGTCACCTAACACATGTGGGAACCATCATTTGGCAACTAGCATGAAATATCTCATAAAATTACAAAAATATGAGTAATCATTCATGACTTATTTACATGAAAACAAAATTACATATCCTTTATATCTAATCCATACACCAACGACCAAAAACACCTACAAACACTTTCATTCTTCAATTTTCTTCATCTAATTGATCTCTCTCAAGTTCTATCTTCAAGTTCTAAGTGTTCTTCATAAATTCCAAAAGTTCTAGTTTCATAAAATCAAGAATACTTTCAAGTTTGCTAGCTCACTTCCAATCTTGTAAGGTGATCATCCAACCTCAAGAAATCTTTGTTTCTTACAGTAGGTTATCATTCTAATACAAGGTAATAATCATATTCAAACTTTGGTTCAATTTCTATAACTATAACAATCTTATTTCAAGTGATGATCTTACTTGAATTTGTTTTCGTGTCATGATTCTGCTTCAAGAACTTCGAGCCATCCAAGGATCCATTGAAGCTAGATCCATTTTTCTCTTTTCCAGTAGTTTTATCCAAGGAACTTAAGGTAGTAATGATGTTCATAACATCATTCGATTCATACATATAAAGCTATCTTATTCGAAGATTTAAACTTGTAATCACTAGAACATAGTTTAGTTAATTCTAAACTTGTTCGCAAACAAAAGTTAATCCTTCTAACTTGACTTTTAAAATCAACTAAACACATGTTCTATATCTATATGATATGCTAACTTAATGATTTAAAACCTGGAAACACGAAAAACAGCGTAAAACCGGATTTACGCCGTCGTAGTAACACCGCGGGCTGTTTTGGGTTAGTTAATTAAAAACTATGATAAACTTTGATTTAAAAGTTGTTATTCTGAGAAAATGATTTTTATTATGAACATGAAACTATATCCAAAAATTATGGTTAAACTCAAAGTGGAAGTATGTTTTCTAAAATGGTCATCTAGACGTCGTTCTTTCGACTGAAATGACTACCTTTACAAAAACGACTTGTAACTTATTTTTTCGACTATAAACCTATACTTTTTCTGTTTAGATTCATAAAATAGAGTTAAATATGAAACCATAGCAATTTGATTCACTCAAAACGGATTTAAAATGAAGAAGTTATGGGTAAAACAAGATTGGATAATTTTTCTCATTTTAGCTACGTGAAAATTGGTAACAAATCTATTTCAACCATAACTTAATCAACTTGTATTGTATATTATGTAATCTTGAGATACCATAGACACGTATACAATGTTTCGACCTATCATGTCGACACATCTATATATATTTCGGAACAACCATAGACACTCTATATGTGAATGTTGGAGTTAGCTATACAGGGTTGAGGTTGATTCCAAAATATATATAGTTTGAGTTGTGATCAATACTGAGATACGTATACACTGGGTCGTGGATTTATTCAAGATAATATTTATCAATTTATTTCTGTACATCTAACTGTGGACAACTAGTTGTAGGTTACTAACGAGGACAGCTGACTTAATAAACTTAAAACATCAAAATATATTAAAAGTGTTGTAAATATATTTTTGAACATACTTTGATATATATGTATATATTGTTATAGGTTCGTGAATCAACCAGTGGCCAAGTCTTACTTCCCGACGAAGTAAAAATCTGTGAAAGTGAGTTATAGTCCCACTTTTAAAATCTAATATTTTTGGGATGAGAATACATGCAGGTTTTATAAATGATTTACAAAATAGACACAAGTACGTGAAACTACATTCTATGGTTGAATTATCGAAATCGAATATGCCCCTTTTTATTTAAGTCTGGTAATCTAAGAATTAGGGAACAGACACCCTAATTGACGCGAATCCTAAAGATAGATCTATTGGGCTTAACAAACCCCATCCAAAGTACCGGATGCTTTAGTACTTCGAAATTTATATCATATCCGAAGGGTGTCCCGGAATGATGGGGATATTCTTATATATGCATCTTGTTAATGTCGGTTACCAGGTGTTCACCATATGAATGATTTTTATCTCTATGTATGGGATGTGTATTGAAATATGAAATCTTGTGGTCTATTGTTACGATTTGATATATATAGGTTAAACCTATAACTCACCAACATTTTTGTTGACGTTTAAAGCATGTTTATTCTCAGGTGAATATTAAGAGCTTCCGCTGTGGCATACTAAAATAAGGACAAGATTTGGAGTCCATGTTTGTATGATATTGTGTAAAAACTGCATTCAAGAAACTGATTTCGATGTAACATATTTGTATTGTAAACCATTATGTAATGGTCGTGTGTAAACAGGATATTTTAGATTATCATTATTTGATAATCTACGTAAAGCTTTTTAAACCTTTATTTATGAAATAAAGGTTATGGTTTGTTTTAAAAATGAATGCAGTCTTTGAAAAACGTCTCATATAGAGGTCAAAACCTCGCAACGAAATCAATTAATATGGAACGTTTTTAATCAATAAGAACGGGACATTTCAGAATGGTATCAGAGCCACTCATGTGCCGTTGGGGGTGGTGGGGCAAACCTCATCGAGGACGATGAGTCCTTAAGGGGGGTGAATGTAACACCCTAGGCAAATCCCACATCGCCCACGAACATGAGTGATCATGGGATTATAAGGTAATACTCACGCTTAAATGACACAACGCGTTTTGGGATCACAGGCTGAGTAGAAGTGCGAGTACATTGTGGTTAAGCGTGCTCGGGCGAGAGCACTACCAGGATGGGTGACCTCCTGGGAAAGTGCTTCTCGTGTGTGGTCGCCAAGAAAAAGCCGTGCGCCTGCGGGCAAAGCGGACAATATTGTGGTCATGTTAAGCTGGGGTGTTACAGAATGGTATCAGAGCGTTGGTCTTAGAGAACCAGAATTTTTCATTAGTGTGTCTTATCGAGTTTGTTAGGATGCATTAGTGAGTCTGGACTTCGACCGTGTTTACTTGAAAAATGATTGCTTAACAAATTTTGTTGGAAACTATATATTTTTAACATGTGAATATTATGTGATATATAAATCTCTTAACGCGTTTGATATTATGTGATAGATGTCTACCTCTAGAACAAGTCCCATTGACTCACCTAATAATAATGAAGAGTCAAATGTAAATTGGAATGATTCGTGGACTGATTCACAAGTTCCCGAAGAGGAACCGGAAGAAGAGTCGGAACCGGAAGAAGAATCGGAACCGAAAGAAGAATCGGAACCGGATGAAGAAATAGAACCGGTGGGGGAAATAATAAAACGGTTAAGTAAAAGAAAATCCTCAACCAACCGACCAAGGTTAATTATGGTCAATGGTGTTTCCGCCAAGGAAGCAAAATATTGGGAGGATTACCAATTCTCCGATGAATCGGATTCCGACGAGAATTCCGATGATGTTATAGAAATTACCCCAACTGAATTTAAAAAGGCAAAAGAAAATAATAAGGGAAAGGGCATAAAAATAGAGAAATCTAATTCCAACCCCGATGAACTTTATATGTATCGTCAACGCCCGAAGTCCTTAAGTTGTAACAATGACCCGGGAACCTCTAAACCACCAGGTTTTTCTAAACCAATGTGGACAACGATGGCTCGTATTAGGGGAACATCATATATCCCTAGAAACTTGGCAAAACGAACCAAAACCGAAGAAGAAGAAACGAGCGAGTCGGAATAAGATAGTTGTATTCGTGTGGTGTAATATATGTAATATAGTGTTCTTATGCTTTATGATATATGTAAAAATTGCTTGTATTAATAAGTATTTTTTTTATGAATCTAACTCTTGTCTATTTTACAGTTTAAAAACACAAAATGGATAGACAACCCAATATTTTAAGAGACCTACCCGGAGACATGATTGATGAAATCTTGTCTAGAGTCGGCCAGAATTCCTCGGCACAACTATTTAAGGCGAGATCAGTTTGTAAGACATTCGAAGAACGTTCCAAGAATGTCTTGGTTTATAAGAGACTTTCGTTTGAAAGATGGGGGATATCACATTGGGAAACCCATAAGTTACGATGTGTTTACTTTGACGCATATATTGCGGGGAACCCAAATGCTATTTTACGCAACGGGTTAAGAAATTATTTTGACTCAATATATCCGAATATTGGACTTCGTGATTTAGAAAAAGCGGCTAACATGCAACATAAAGAAGCATGTTATGCTTACGGATTAGTAATGTTCGCTTCTCACCAAAGTGAGAACAAGAACATCGGGCTACAACTATTAAACAAAACGTTTCCACAAGTGACGGAGTCGGTAATTGGGGTAAGAAATGAGGTTTTTAGATTATTACGGGACTGTTGGACATTACGTAACCCTCGTCCCTTTGATGACGTTACAACACGCTGTCTTATCAACGGCCATAACGGTTATGTTGCACAAGACCAAGGATGGGAAGTAGTCCTGGTAAAACCAGAATGCATGACTTGTTTCTGGACGTATGAATTACGTGTCTTTATTGCCTTTGCTGAACGACTTGTGTACTAGCTAGAATTATCTTCACAACTATCCTGTATCAAAGTTATTGTGTGCTATATTTCATGCTTTATGTAAAATAAGCGGTATTGTAAGTTTGTAAAATATTGTATAAAAGTTTGAACGCGAAATATTATTATAATCAGTTTTTCATATAGAATTGTAGTAGTTGAATTGTATATTAGCTACTAAGTATGAACTTAACGGGTAGGTACTACCCGAATTTAAACTTATAAAACGCTAATATGAAGAAAAAGCTTTTATAAATGAGTTCATATTATGCTACGAAATACTATTAACTACTCTTAATATTCTGTATGATTAACTTGTTCCATTTAACTATTTTGAAGGTAATGGCACCGACTACTCGACACACCGTGAATATGAATGAAGAGGAATTCCGTACTTTTCTAGCTTCAAACATAGCCGCAGTACAGGCTGCGCTACATACCAACAATAACCTTGGATCTAGCAGTACAGGAAATCGTGTAGGATGCACCTACAAAGAATTCACTGCCTGCAAACCTTTGGAATTTGATGGAACCGAAGGACCGATCGGATTGAAACGGTGGACCGAGAAGGTCGAATCGGTGTTTGCCATAAGTAAGTGTACTGAAGAGGACAAAGTGAAGTACGCTACGCATACCTTCACAGGTTCTGCGTTAACATGGTGGAATACCTATCTAGAGCAAGTGGGACAAGACGATGCGTACGCACTACCGTGGTCAGCATTCAAGCACTTGATGAACGAGAAGTACCGTCCCAGAACCGAGGTCAATAAGCTCAAGACAGAACTTAGAGGGTTACGAACCCAAGGATTTGATATTACCACGTACGAAAGACGATTCACAGAATTGTGCCTATTGTGTCCGGGAGCATTCGAAGATAAGGAAGAGAAGATCGACGCGTTTGTGAAAGGATTACCGGAAAGAATCCAAGAAGATATAAGTTCACACGAGCCCGCCTCCATACAACAGGCATGTAGAATGGCTCACAAACTAGTGAACCAGATTGAAGAAAGAATTAAAGAACAGACTGCTGAAGAGGCCAATGTGAAGCAAGTCAAAAGAAAGTGGGAGGAAAACGGTGATAAGAATCACCAATACAACAACAACAGCAATTACAACAATAATCGCAACAATTATCCCAACAATCGCAACATCAATCGCAACTACAACAAACGGCCCAACAACAACAACAACAACAACAACAACAACAACAACAGCAACTACAACAATCATCCCAACAACAATAATAACCGCAACAACAACAACAATCAGAAGCAGCTATGCCAAAGGTGTGAAAAGAATCACTCGGGGTTCTGCACCAAATTTTGCAACAAGTGTAAAAGAAATGGTCATAGCGCGGCGAAGTGTGAGGTCTACGGACCAGGGGTTAATAGAACGAAAGGAACAAATGGTGTCGGAACGAGTAATGGCGGAGCAAGTAGTGTCGGAGCAAGTTATGCCAATGTAGTTTGTTATAAATGTGGAAAACCGGGCCACATTATTAGAAATTGCCCGAACCAGGAGAACACGAATGGACAAGGCCGCGGAAGAGTTTTCAATATTAATGCGGCAGAGGCACAAGAAGACCCGGAGCTTGTTACGGGTACGTTTCTTATTGACAATAAATCTGCTTACGTTTTATTTGATTCGGGTGCGGATAGAAGCTATATGAGTAGAGATTTTTGTGCTAAATTAAGTTGTCCATTGACGCCTTTGGATAGTAAATTTTTACTCGAATTAGCAAATGGTAAATTAATTTCAGCAGATAATATATGTCAAAATCGAGAAATTAAACTGGTTAGCGAAACATTTAAGATTGATTTGATACCAGTAGAGTTAGGGAGTTTTGATGTGATAATCGGTATGGACTGGTTGAAAGAAGTGAAAGCAGAGATTGTTTGTTACAAAAATGCAATTCGCATTATACGAGAAAAAGGAAAACCCTTAATGGTGTACGGAGAAAAGGGCAACACGAAGCTACATCTTATTAGTAATTTGAAGGCACAAAAACTAATAAGAAAAGGTTGCTATGCTGTTCTAGCACACGTCGAGAAAGTACAAACTGAAGAAAAGAGCATCAATGATGTTCCCGTCACAAAAGAATTTCCCGATGTATTTCCGAAAGAATTACCGGGATTACCCCCACATCGATCCGTTGAATTTCAAATAGATCTTGTACCAGGAGCTGCACCAATAGCTCGTGCTCCTTACAGACTCGCACCCAGCGAGATGAAAGAAATACAAAGCCAATTACAAGAACTTTTAGAGGGTGGTTTCATTCGACCAAGCACATCACCGTGGGGAGCTCCTGTTTTGTTTGTCAAGAAGAAAGATGGTACATTCAGGTTGTGTATCGACTACCGAGAGTTGAACAAACTTACCATCAAGAACCGCTACCCACTACCGATAATCGATGACTTATTTGATCAACTACAAGGCTCGTCTGTTTATTCAAAGATTGACTTACGTTCCGGGTATCATCAAATACGGGTGAAAGAAGATGATATTCCAAAGACTGCTTTCAGAACACGTTACGGTCATTACGAGTTTATGGTCATGTCGTTTGGTTTAACTAATGCACCAGCTGTGTTCATGGACCTTATGAACCGAGTGTGTGGACCATACCTTGACAAGTTTGTCATTGTTTTCATTGATGACATACTTATTTACTCAAAGAATGACCAAGAACACGGTGAACATTTGAGAAAGGTGTTAGAAGTATTGAGGAAGGAAGAATTGTACGCTAAGTTTTCAAAGTGTGCATTTTGGTTGGAAGAAGTTCAATTCCTCGGTCACATAGTGAACAAAGAAGGTATTAAGGTGGATCCGGCAAAGATAGAAACTGTTGAAAAGTGGGAAACCCCGAAAACTCCGAAACACATACGCCAGTTTTTAGGACTAGCTGGTTACTACAGAAGGTTCATCCAAGACTTTTCCAGAATAGCAAAACCCTTGACTGCATTAACGCATAAAGGGAAGAAATTTGAATGGAATGATGAACAAGAGAAAGCGTTTCAGTTATTGAAGAAAAAGCTAACTACGGCACCTGTATTGTCATTGCCTGAAGGGAATGATGATTTTGTGATTTATTGTGATGCATATATATATATATATATATATATATATATATATATATATATATATATATATATATATATATATATATATATATATATATATATATATATATATATATATATATATATATATATATATATATATATAACGAACGAAGGTGATTGCTTATGCGTCTAGACAATTGAAGATTCACGAACAAAATTATACGACGCATGATTTGGAATTAGGCGCGGTTGTTTTTGCATTAAAGACTTGGAGGCACTACTTATATGGGGTCAAAAGTATTATATATACCGACCACAAAAGTCTTCAACACATATTTAATCAGAAACAACTGAATATGAGGCAGCGTAGGTGGATTGAATTATTGAATGATTACGACTTTGAGATTCGTTACCACCCGGGGAAGGCAAATGTGGTAGCCGATGCCTTGAGCAGGAAGGACAGAGAACCCATTCGAGTAAAATCTATGAATATAATGATTCATAATAACCTTACTACTCAAATAAAGGAGGCGCAACAAGGAGTTTTAAAAGAGGGAAATTTAAAGGATGAAATTCCCAAAGGATCGGAGAAGCATCTTAATATTCGGGAAGACGGAACCCGGTATAGGGCTGAAAGGATTTGGGTACCAAAATTTGGAGATAAGAGAGAAATGGTACTTAGAGAAGCTCATAAAACCAGATACTCAATACATCCTGGAACGGGGAAGATGTACAAGGATCTCAAGAAACATTTTTGGTGGCCGGGTATGAAAGCCGATGTTGCTAAATACGTAGGAGAATGTTTGACGTGTTCTAAGGTCAAAGCTGAGCATCAGAAACCATCAGGTCTACTTCAACAATCCGAAATCCCGGAATGGAAATGGGAAAACATTACCATGGATTTCATCACTAAATTGCCAAGGACTGCAAGTGGTTTTGATACTATTTGGGTAATAGTTGATCGTCTCACCAAATCAGCACACTTCCTGCCAATAAGAGAAGATGACAAGATGGAGAAGTTAGCATGACTGTATTTGAAGGAAGTCGTCTCCAGACATGGAATACCAATCTCTATTATCTCTGATAGGGATGGTAGATTTATTTCAAGATTTTGGCAGACATTACAGCAAGCATTAGGAACTCGTCTAGACATGAGTACTGCCTATCATCCACAAACTGATGGGCAGAGCGAAAGGACGATACAAACGCTTGAAGACATGCTACGAGCATGTGTTATTGATTTCGGAAACAGTTGGGATCGACATCTACCGTTAGCAGAATTTTCCTACAACAACAGCTACCATTCAAGCATTGAGATGGCGCCGTTTGAAGCACTTTATGGTAGAAAGTGCAGGTCTCCGATTTGTTGGAGTGAAGTGGGGGATAGACGGATTACGGGTCCGGAGATTATACAAGAAACTACCGAGAAGATCATCCAAATTCAACAACGGTTGAAAACCGCCCAAAGTCGACAAAAGAGCTACGCTGACATTAAAAGAAAAGATATAGAATTTGAAATTGGAGAGATGGTCATGCTTAAAGTTGCACCTTGGAAAGGCGTTGTTCGATTTGGTAAACGAGGGAAATTAAATCCAAGGTATATTGGACCATTCAAGATTATTGATCGTATCGGACCAGTAGCTTACCGACTAGAGTTACCTCAACAACTCGCAGCTGTACATAACACTTTCCATGTCTCGAATTTAAAGAAATGTTTTGCTAAAGAAGATCTCACTATTCCGTTAGATGAAATCCAAATCAACGAAAAACTTCAATTCATCGAAGAACCCGTCGAAATAATGGATCGTGAGGTTAAAAGACTTAAGCAAAACAAGATACCAATTGTTAAGGTTCGATGGAATGCTCGTAGAGGACCCGAGTTCACCTGGGAGCGTGAAGATCAGATGAAGAAGAAATACCCGCATCTATTTCCAGAAGATTCGTCAACTCCTTCAACAGCTTAAAATTTCGGGACGAAATTTATTTAACGGGTAGGTACTGTAGTGACCCGAACTTTTCCATGTTTATATATATTAATTGAGATTGATATTTACATGATTAAATGTTTCCAACATGTTAAGCAATCAAACTTGTTAAGACTTGATTAATTGAAATATGTTTCATATAGACAATTGACCACCCAAGTTGACCGGTGATTCACGAACGTTAAAACTTGTAAAAAATATATGATGACATATATATGGATATATATATAGTTAACATGATACTATTATAAGTAAACATATCATTAAGTATATTAACAATGAACTACATATGTAAAAACAAGACTACTAACTTAATGATTTTTAAACGAGACATATATGTAACGATTATCGTTGTAAAGACATTTAATGTATATATATCATATTAAGAGATATTCATACATGATAATATCATGATAATATAATAATTTAAAATCTCATTTTATATTATAAACATTGGGTTAACAACATTTAACAAGATCGTTAACCTAAAGGTTTCAAAACAACACTTACATGTAACGACTAACGATGACTTAACGACTCAGTTAAAATGTATATACATGTAGTGTTTTAATATGTATTTATACACTTTTGAAAGACTTCAATACACTTATCAAAATACTTCTACTTAACAAAAATGCTTACAATTACATCCTCGTTCAGTTTCATCAACAATTCTACTCGTATGCATCCGTATTCGTACTCGTACAATACACAGCTTTTAGATGTATGTACTATTGGTATATACACTCCAATGATCAGCTCTTAGCAGCCCATGTGAGTCACCTAACACATGTGGGAACCATCATTTGGCAACTAGCATGAAATATCTCATAAAATTACAAAAATATGAGTAATCATTCATGACTTATTTACATGAAAACAAAATTACATATCCTTTATATCTAATCCATACACCAACGACCAAAAACACCTACAAACACTTTCATTCTTCAATTTTCTTCATCTTATTGATCTCTCTCAAGTTCTATCTTCAAGTTCTAAGTGTTCTTCATAAATTCCAAAAGTTCTAGTTTCATAAAATCAAGAATACTTTCAAGTTTGCTAGCTCACTTCCAATCTTGTAAGGTGATCATCCAACCTCAAGAAATCTTTGTTTCTTACAGTAGGTTATCATTCTAATACAAGGTAATAATCATATTCAAACTTTGGTTCAATTTCTATAACTATAACAATCTTATTTCAAGTGATGATCTTACTTGAACTTGTTTTCGTGTCATGATTCTGCTTCAAGAACTTCGAGCCATCCAAGGATCCATTGAAGCTAGATCCATTTTTCTCTTTTCCAGTAGGTTTATCCAAGGAACTTAAGGTAGTAATGATGTTCATAACATCATTCAATTCATACATATAAAGCTATCTTATTCGAAGATTTAAACTTGTAATCACTAGAACATAGTTTAGTTAATTCTAAACTTGTTCGCAAACAAAAGTTAATCCTTCTAACTTGACTTTTAAAATCAACTAAACACATGTTCTATATCTATATGATATGCTGTCATAACCCGTCCTTAACCATAAGAACGCGTTAGATAACGTATGATTTCATTGCGAGGTATTGACCTCTATATGAGACATTTTTGAAAGAAAACTGCATATATTATACATTACAAACCATAACCATTATTTTTGTTACAAGCTTAAGACAATAAAAAGAAGATTAACGTTTAGCGATAATCTTCGACTTACAAACTTTACAAATGATGACAACAACACGGTTTCTAGCATATTTTACAATACAACATCTCGGATATGCAGTTTTATTTTTGACACAAACATGCGTACGCAAGATCCTGGTTAGATCCAACATGATGCAGCGGAAGCTTTAGAAATCACCTGAGAATAGACATGTTTTAAAAAGGTCAACATAAAGTTGGTGAGATATAGGTTTAGTGCCGGCAGCAATATATATATAGACCACAAGATTTCGTATATAAACAGTTTAATAAAAGTATTCTAAGTGGTTGAGCACTTGATAACCATACTTAACATTTTCACGTCGCATATTCCCTTTAATATGAAATCTTACTACACCGTACCAAGTGTAGTCACAAAACGAAGTACTGTGCAACCGTTGAATACTGGTCGTCCAGTCCGGTTGGGGTTGTCAGGCCCGATAGATCTATCAACAGGATTCGCGTTTACAATACCGCTGTAAATATTAGTTACCAAGCTACAGGGAAGTATGCCAGTGGTACAACTCAACGTAGAACATATTTTTCAGTTACTTGTGTCCATATCGTAAAACATAAAATACATGTATTCTCATCCCGAAATATTTAGAGTTTAAAAGTGGGACTATATACTCACTCTTGTCTTGATGATATAAATAATTTGACTCGGTCTTCCGGTTGATATCACGAACCTATCCATATATAATATATCAATATGTTTTCATTTTTAAACAAACGTTATAAATATATACTTGTTATACTTTTAATACTTTGAATAATTCCTTAGTCCGTAGTTAGCAGTCCGATGTTAGTAATTCAATTTTAATGGTTCATTTTTAGATGTTTAATATACCCGCAATGAAATAAATAAAACCCCCAACGAAATCAATAAAACCCCATCGTATATGTGTTGGTCGAGATTAATCTTGACCCATGGTACCGGTGTTGTCAAATGACGTGTTGCGTACATAAAGTACCGGTGTTGTCAAATGACGTGTTGCGTACAATCATGGGATCTTATGATTAATCTTCTCGTGTTGTTTACGGGTGATCCTGAACCATATAAAATTGAATTATAAGTACATATATATAAAATATCATGTTATCTTAGAAATATGTGATTTATATCATTTTTTTCCAATTGATCCCGTAGTTGAAATGATCTAGGATAACCAATTTTGTTTCGGTCATAGTTTCTTCGTTACAAATCCGTTTTCGTTGATTCAAATTGCCATCTTCTTGGATCGAGTTCTTCTTTAAGACTATGAACTGTAAATACCTTGGTTTGTATTCAAAATCATACGGCATAAGTGAAACATTAGTGAAACATATGAAGTTAAACATTTTTGTTACAACAAAATCATTTAATGACCATTTTTCTAAAAATACTTATACTTTGAAAAACCAAGTTTTACCTTGTTAAATTAGCATATACATAAGTTATATTACAGGTCTTGAAGTATTTTAAAAGTTAAGTTAGAAGGATCTATTTAGTTTGCAAACAAGTTTGAAAACATTCAAACTATGTTCTTGTTGTTAAACTTTTGTACCACAAAATAAGATAGCTATATATATATGAATCGAATAAGGTTATGAACATAGATTCTACCTCAAGTTCCTTGGATGAAGTTGCTGTAAAAGAGGAGTAAGAAGCTAGAATCAAAAGGGTGTTGGAAGTGGATGAAAGATTGGAAGTAAGTTGGTGTTCTTGGAGGGTTTTCTTGAAGTGTTTTTGTATGGTTTTCTTATGGTGTTTTAGTATGGTTTTTGAAGCTAGATCTTCTTGGTAAGTTGCTGAAGTGTTATGGAGTTTAGAGTTCTTGAAAGAGTGTGTGTTTTTGCTAAGATAATTGAAGTGAAAGTGAATCAAAAATGGGAAATGAATGGAAGTATTTAAGGTGGTGATGGTGGCGTTTTTGATGGTGTACAAGGACAAAAGTTTTAGTTGTTTTCTTGTATAATTAGTCAAGTAATCATCCAAAAGTAATTACCTAGCTCTAAGGGCATGAATAATGGCTGGTTAGGTGGTGATTTTGATGTGTATTTACTATTAGTAAATACGTATAGGAGCTAGGTATGATACGAGTACAAATACTCTAGGTATACGTATAGAAATTTTGTGAAAAATGAAATGAGGATTCAAATATAGCTATCTTTTGTGAATACACTTATATGGTTTTATGTATTTAAGTCTTTAAAAGTGATTAAATACATTACTTATACAATATATGTATAACATTATAAGTCTTAAGTATTTATGTCAAATAACGTTACGTATAGTTATCGTTTTGAAAACTTAAGTTAGTAGTTTCAAAATACACATATAACTTGTTGTTATTAATACAAAATGAGATATTAAAACATTTATTAATCATGTTAAATATGTATATATACATTTATATACACAAACGTATAATTATCATATATTGTATAGTTCGTGATATCATCGGTCAAACTAGACGGTCAAACGTTGTGTAAAACTCTTTTCGGAAATATAAGTCTCGACAATTTGGATTGCTTATCATGTTGGCAAGGTTTAATTTATGTAAATATTAATCTTATAAGTATAGTATGATCGAAAAAGTGCGGGTCGTTACATTACCTCCCCGTTAAATAAATTTCGTCCCGAAATTTTAAAATTGTACCTATTTTGCGTTATCGAGAAACAAGTGTGGATACTTTCGTTTCATCTGATCCTCGCGTTCCCAAGTAAACTCGGGACCTCTTCTAGCATTCCAACGAACCTTAACAATCGGTATATTACTCTGTTTGAGCTGTTTAACTTCACGGTCCATGATTTCGATTGGTTCTTCGACGAATTGTAGTTTCTCGTCGACATGAATTTCTTCAAGAGGAATGGTGAGGTCTTCCTTTGCAAGACACTTCTTAAGGTTTGAGACGTGAAAGGTATTATGTACTCCGGCGAGTTGTTGCGGTAACTCGAGTCGATAAGCTACCGGTCCAATGCGTTCGATGATCTTGAACGGGCCTACGTACCTTGGGTTCAGTTTACCCCTTTTTCCGAAACGTATTACACCTTTCCAAGGTGACACCTTTAGCATAACCATGTCCCCGACCTGAAACTCTAATGGTTTCCTTCGGACATCGGCGTAGCTCTTTTGGCGACTACGGGCTGTTTTCAATCTCTCCTTGATTTGCACTATCTTCTCAGTCGTTTCATGTATGATCTCGGGACCAGTTAAATGTCGATCTCCTACTTCATTCCAACAGATAGGAGATCTACACTTCCTTCCGTACAATGCTTCGAATGGCGCAGCTCCAATGCTCGCATGATAACTATTATTATACGAGAATTCTGCTAACGGTAGATATTTATCCCATCCGTTTTCAAAATCGATCACACATGCCCTGAGCATGTCTTCAAGAGTCTGAATCGTTCTTTCACTCTGCCCGTCGATTTGCGGATGATACGCGGTACTCATATCCAAACGAGTTCCTAGGGCCTCCTGTAGTGATTGCTAGAACTTTGATGTAAATCTACTATCACGATCGGATATAATGGAAATAGGTATTCCATGCCTTGAAACAACTTCCTTTATATACAATCGTAATAGTTTCTCCATTCTATCCGTTTCCTTTATAGGCAAGAAATGTGCAGACTTGGTGAGACGATCAACAATCACCCAAATGGTGTCGTATCCCCAGGCAGTCTTTGGTAACTTTGTGATGAAATCCATGGTAATACCATCCCATTTCCATTCTGGAATTTCTGGTTGTTGAAGTAACCCTGACGGCTTCTGGTGTTCTGCTTTGACTTTGGAACAAGTTAAACATTCCCCAACATATGTTGCAACGTCTGTCTTCAAATTAGGCCACCAATAATGCGTCTTAAGATCTTGGTACATCTTTCCAACTCCAGGATGTATCGAATATCTTGTCTTATGTGCCTCGTTCAATATCAACTTCCTTAATCCACCCAACTTAGGTACCCAAATACGATTTGCAAAATATCGAATTCCATCTTCCCGCATAACGAGTTGCTTCGCATACTTCTTCATTATTTCATTTCCTATATTTTCTTTAGTAAGTGCTTCTCGTTGAACTTCTTTGATTTGTGAGTTGAGATTCATGCGAATTTTTATGTTCATCGCTCGTACTCGAATTGGTTCTCGTTCCTTTCTGCTTAGTGCGTCAGCCACCACATTCGCTTTCCCGGGATGATAACGAATTTCACAATCATAGTCGTTTATTAACTCGACCCACCTACGTTGTCTCATGTTCAACTGTTTCTGATCAAAAATATGTTGAAGACTTTTATGATCAGTAAACACAGTGCATTTAACCCCATACAAGTAGTGTCTCCATATCTTCAATGCAAACACGACTGCTCCCAGTTCTAGATCATGCGTCGTATAATTTCTCTCGTGAATCTTCAATTGTCGGGATGCGTATGCAATAACTTTCTTCCGTTGCATAAGAACACAACCAAAACCTTGTCGCGAAGCGTCACAATATATTTCAAAATCATCGTTCCCTTCTGGTAACGATAAAATAGGCGCCGTAGTTAACTTCTTCTTTAGTAATTGAAATGCACTCTCCTGCTCAGAGGTCCATTCATATTTCTTCCCTTTTTGCGTTAACGCTGTCAACGGCTTAGCTATTCGGGAAAAATCTTGAATAAACCTTCTATAATAACCGGCTAAACCCAAAAATTGGCGTATCTGCGTTGGTGTCTTAGGAGTCTCCCATTTTTCAATGGCTTCAATTTTTGCTGGATCAACCTGAATTCCTTTGCTACTAACAACGTGGCCAAGAAATTGCACTTCTTTCAACCAGAAAGCACATTTAGAAAATTTAGCATATAGCTGTTCTTTTCTCAACAACTCTAATATCAACCTTAAATGCTGCTCATGCTCTTGCTCATTCTTGGAATAGATAACAATATCATCAATGAAAACGATAACAAACTTATCTAAATACGGACTACAAACTCGATTCATGAGGTCCATGAATACAGCTGGCGCATTCGTCAATCCAAACGGCATGACCAAAAATTCGTAATGGCCGTAGCGTGTTCGAAAAGCAGTTTTCGGTATATCTTCTTCTTTGACGCGTAGTTGATGATAGCCCGATCTTAGGTCGATTTTCGAATAAACACATGATCCTTGCAGTTGATCAAATAAGTCATCAATTCTCGGTAGTGGATACCGATTCTTGATAGTTAACTTATTTAATTCACGATAATCTATACACATCCTAAAGGATCCATCTTTCTTTTTAACAAATAGAATCGGAGCTCCCCACGGTGAAGTACTTGGTCGTATGAATCCACGATCCAGTAATTCTTTTAACTGACTCTGAAGTTCTTTTAACTCGGACGGTGCAAGTCTATATGGAGCACGAGCAACTGGTGCAGCTCCTGGTACTAAATCTATTTGAAATTCTACAGATCTAAATGGAGGTAATCCCGGCAACTCTTCCGGAAAAACTTCAGGAAAATCTCTTGGCACAGGCATGTCGTTGATGCACTTCTCTTTTTCTTTCTTTTCGACTTTATTAACATGTGCTATAATAGCATAACATCCCTTTTTTAAACACTTCTTGGCTTTCAAACAGCTAATGAGTTTTAGCTTTGAGTTACCCTTCTCTCCATAAATCATCATCGGCATTTTATCCTTACAAGGAATGCGAATTGCCTTCTTGGCACACACAACTTCAGCTCCTACTTTGGACATCCAGTCCATGCCGACTATTACATCAAAACTTCCTAATTCTACGGGTATTAAGTCAATTTTAAACGTTTCACCGGCTAAATTTATTTTACAATCACGACAAATTTTATCGGCTTTAATTAGTTTACCATTAGCTAACTCAATCATGTACTTAGCATCTAGAGGTAATGATGAACAATTCAATTTAGTGTAAAAATTTCTACACACGTAACTTCTGTCGGCACCAGTATCAAATATAATAGATGCTGATAAGTTATTAATGGTAAACGTACCCGTAACAAGCTCCGGGTCTTCACATGCCTCTCTAGCATTAATAACAAATGCTCTTCCACGTGCAGATCCATTATTCTTCTCTGGATTCGGACACTGGCTCTTATAGTGACCTTGTTTTCCACACCCATAACAAGTAATGGTAGCCAAAGCAGTTCTATTTGCATTGGTGGCAGGATTCTTGGTACTATTTGTATTTGTAACGAGAGCCCTACAATCTTCAGCAAGATGACCCTTTCGATTACATTTGTTGCATACCACATTACAGTAGCCAGAGTGATGTTTGTGGCATCGGTTGCATAAAGGATTTTGTCCTTTATAACCAAAGCTTAAACCACTACCCGCACCTTGCGTGTTTTCTTGTTTCTTAAAAGATTGTTGTTGGTTACCTCGATCATAATTTCCATTCCACTTTCTTTTGTTACCTGATACCTTCACATCAGTATTGGATACTTTCTTATCCATGATGACCTGATCCATTAGCTCGTTTGCCATGGTTATAGCTTCATGAATTGTCTTAGGTTTCGATGCTGTAACATTTGCCTTGACCTTTTTGGGCAAACCATCTTTGTACATTTCAATCTTCCGTTCTTCGGTGGGAACCAATTCAGGACATAGCAAAACTAATTCCATGAATCGCTGATTGTAGTTGGTGATTTCAGTACCAATAACCTTCAGACTTCGTAACTCATCTTCCAACTTCCTAACCTCGTTCCTTGGACAATACTCGTTGATTAACATTATTTTGAATTCTTCCCATGGGGTATCATAAGCTACATCTCCTCCTACAGCCTTCACATAATTTTTCCACCACGTGAGTGCACTATCTTGTAAAGTGCACGATGCATACTTGGTCATGTCCTTTTCAACACAACCACTGATTTTAAACACAGTCTCCATCTTTTCTATCCACCGGGTTAAACCGATCGGTCCTTCCGTTCCACTGAATGATGAGGGCTTGCAAGCTTGAAAAGTCTTGTAGGTACATCCTACACGAGGATTTGGGTTAACTGCAGCAGCTCTTGCAGCTTCGACCCATAACATTCTGTCGTTCACTTGTTGGTTGATGAATTCCTCGACTTCTTGTTCCGTCATTCGATTCAATCGCGCCATTTCCTAATGAAAGAAAATAATTATTCACATGGAATATTATAGATGTAGTGTGTATTTATAGTACATTATAGCTTGTTAACAATATGAACCAGGTATTATTATAAAAGCCTTTTCTTCTTATTAGCATTTTATAATTATATCTAGGGTAGTACCTACCCGTTAATGTTCATACTTAATAGCTTAGTACAGAACCAATTACTACAATCTAAATAATACTTAACCATGGAAAATTATTGCATTTCATACTTCACTATTTTACATATGCTTATCTTACATCGAACATTAAGCAAACCACACTAATAATATTATACAAAACATTATATGATCCCATGGTTTAATACGGCAGCGCATCGTTTGGTCTATTTTCTAGGACGTTTAGGTTCAAGGAATGGCCTAACGCTTATCCTAGCTGTCTGCCTATATTTTGACTGTGGGGCTGAAGAACTAGATGCCGGGATAGAACGAATAGGAATAGCGGGAATAGGGGTGGTAGTGTCTAGTGGAGTTGGTGCCACATCATCCTCACTAAACTCGGGATTTGAATTTTCTAATTCATTAGCCTTTCGTTTCTTTCCAAGTTCGAACTTGTCTTTTGTAATTTCCTGTATTTCTTCCTCGGGTTCACTTTCCTCCTCGGGTTCACTTTCCTCCTCGGGTTCACTTTCCGGGTTCTTTATTGTTGGTTCATCCGGAATTTGTGAGTCTTCCCCAAAGATATTATTTTCGTCATCGGATAGGTTAATGACTGGAATACCATCTGAAGATTCTGGTTCGGAGTCGCTGAATGTGATAATAAGTTTCGAGCCCGACATCTATCACACAACAACTAACCCATTAGTACTTACATAATATTTACACATAAATTTTAACCAACAGTGATAAGCAATGGTTTTTTTTTTTTTTTTTTTTTTTAAAATCAGACCCGGTCAAAGTCCAGACTTTACTAATGTATCCTAACGACTTCTCGGTTAGACACACTAATGCAAACCTGGTTCGCTAAGACCAACGCTCTGATACCACATGTCATAACCCGTCCTTAACCATAAGAACGCGTTAGATAACGTATGATTTCATTGCGAGGTATTGACCTCTATATGAGACATTTTTGAAAGAAAACTGCATATATTATACATTACAAACCATAACCATTATTTTTGTTACAAGCTTAAGACAATAAAAAGAAGATTAACGTTTAGCGATAATCTTCGACTTACAAACTTTACAAATGATGACAACAACACGGTTTCTAGCATATTTTACAATACAACATCTAGGATATGCAGTTTTATTTTTGACACAAACATGCGTACGCAAGATCCTGGTTAGATCCAACATGATGCAGCGGAAGCTTTAGAAATCACCTGAGAATAGACATGTTTTAAAAAGGTCAACATAAAGTTGGTGAGATATAGGTTTAGTGCCGGCAGCAATATATATATAGACCACAAGATTTCGTATATAAACAGTTTAATAAAAGTATTCTAAGTGGTTGAGCACTTGATAACCATACTTAACATTTTCACGTCGCATATTCCCTTTAATATGAAATCTTACTACACCGTACCAAGTGTAGTCACAAAACGAAGTACTGTGCAACCGTTGAATACTGGTCGTCCAGTCCGGTTGGGGTTGTCAGGCCCGATAGATCTATCAACAGGATTCGCGTTTACAATACCGCTGTAAATATTAGTTACCAAGCTACAGGGAAGTATGCCAGTGGTACAACTCAACGTAGAACATATTTTTCAGTTACTTGTGTCCATATCGTAAAACATAAAATACATGTATTCTCATCCCGAAATATTTAGAGTTTAAAAGTGGGACTATATACTCACTCTTGTCTTGATGATATAAATAATTTGACTCGGTCTTCCGGTTGATATCACGAACCTATCCATATATAATATATCAATATGTTTTCATTTTTAAACAAACGTTATAAATATATACTTGTTATACTTTTAATACTTTGAATAATTCCTTAGTCCGTAGTTAGCAGTCCGATGTTAGTAATTCAATTTTAATGGTTCATTTTTAGATGTTTAATATACCCGCAATGAAATAAATAAAACCCCCAACGAAATCAATAAAACCCCATCGTATATGTGTTGGTCGAGATTAATCTTGACCCATGGTACCGGTGTTGTCAAATGACGTGTTGCGTACATAAAGTACCGGTGTTGTCAAATGACGTGTTGCGTACAATCATGGGATCTTATGATTAATCTTCTCGTGTTGTTTACGGGTGATCCTGAACCATATAAAATTGAATTATAAGTACATATATATAAAATATCATGTTATCTTAGAAATATGTGATTTATATCATTTTTTTCCAATTGATCCCGTAGTTGAAATGATCTAGGATAACCAATTTTGTTTCGGTCATAGTTTCTTCGTTACAAATCCGTTTTCGTTGATTCAAATTGCCATCTTCTTGGATCGAGTTCTTCTTTAAGACTATGAACTGTAAATACCTTGGTTTGTATTCAAAATCATACGGCATAAGTGAAACATTAGTGAAACATATGAAGTTAAACATTTTTGTTACAACAAAATCATTTAATGACCATTTTTCTAAAAATACTTATACTTTGAAAAACCAAGTTTTACCTTGTTAAATTAGCATATACATAAGTTATATTACAGGTCTTGAAGTATTTTAAAAGTTAAGTTAGAAGGATCTATTTAGTTTGCAAACAAGTTTGAAAACATTCAAACTATGTTCTTGTTGTTAAACTTTTGTACCACAAAATAAGATAGCTATATATATATGAATCGAATAAGGTTATGAACATAGATTCTACCTCAAGTTCCTTGGATGAAGTTGCTGTAAAAGAGGAGTAAGAAGCTAGAATCAAAAGGGTGTTGGAAGTGGATGAAAGATTGGAAGTAAGTTGGTGTTCTTGGAGGGTTTTCTTGAAGTGTTTTTGTATGGTTTTCTTATGGTGTTTTATTATGGTTTTTGAAGCTAGATCTTCTTGGTAAGTTGCTGAAGTGTTATGGAGTTTAGAGTTCTTGAAAGAGTGTGTGTTTTTGCTAAGATAATTGAAGTGAAAGTGAATCAAAAATGGGAAATGAATGGAAGTATTTAAGGTGGTGATGGTGGCGTTTTTGATGGTGTACAAGGACAAAAGTTTTAGTTGTTTTCTTGTATAATTAGTCAAGTAATCATCCAAAAGTAATTACCTAGCTTTAAGGGCATGAATAATGGCTGGTTAGGTGGTGATTTTGATGTGTATTTACTATTAGTAAATACGTATAGGAGCTAGGTATGATACGAGTACAAATACTCTAGGTATACGTATAGAAATTTTGTGAAAAATGAAATGAGGATTCAAATATAGCTATCTTTTGTGAATACACTTATATGGTTTTATGTATTTAAGTCTTTAAAAGTGATTAAATACATTACTTATACAATATATGTATAACATTATAAGTCTTAAGTATTTATGTCAAATAACGTTACGTATAGTTATCGTTTTGAAAACTTAAGTTAGTAGTTTCAAAATACACATATAACTTGTTGTTATTAATACAAAATGAGATATTAAAACATTTATTAATCATGTTAAATATGTATATATACATTTATATACACAAACGTATAATTATCATATATTGTATAGTTCGTGATATCATCGGTCAAACTAGACGGTCAAACGTTGTGTAAAACTCTTTTCGGAAATATAAGTCTCGACAATTTGGATTGCTTATCATGTTGGCAAGGTTTAATTTATGTAAATATTAATCTTATAAGTATAGTATGATCGAAAAAGTGCGGGTCGTTACATATGCTAACTTAATGATTTAAAACCTGGAAACACGAAAAACACAGTAAAACCGGATTTACGCCGTCGTAGTAACACCGCGGGCTGTTTTGGGTTAGTTAATTAAAAACTATGATAAACTTTGATTTAAAAGTTGTTATTCTGAGAAAATGATTTTTATTATGAACATGAAACTATATCCAAAAATTATGGTTAAACTCAAAGTGGAAGTATGTTTTCTAAAATGGTCATCTAGACGTCGTACTTTCGACTGAAATGACTACCTTTACAAAAACGACTTGTAACTTATTTTTTCGACTATAAACCTATACTTTTTCTGTTTAGATTCATAAAATAGAGTTCAATATGAAACCATAGCAATTTGATTCACTCAAAACGGATTTAAAATGAAGAAGTTATGGGTAAAACAAGATTGGATAATTTTTCTCATTTTAGCTATGTGAAAATTGGTAACAAATCTATTCCAACCATAACTTAATCAACTTGTATTGTATATTATGTAATCTTGAGATACCATAGACACGTATACAATGTTTCGACCTATCATGTCGACACATCTATATATATTTCGGAACAACCATAGACACTCTATATGTGAATGTTGGAGTTAGCTATACAGGGTTGAGGTTGATTCCAAAATATATATAGTTTGAGTTGTGATCAATACTGAGATACGTATACACTGGGTCGTGGATTGATTCAAGATAATATTTATCAATTTATTTCTGTACATCTAACTGTGGACAACTAGTTGTAGGTTACTAACGAGGACAGCTGACTTAATAAACTTAAAACATCAAAATATATTAAAAGTGTTGTAAATATATTTTTGAACATACTTTGATATATATGTATATATTGTTATAGGTTCGTGAATCAACCAGTGGCCAAGTCTTACTTCCCGACGAAGTAAAAATCTGTGAAAGTGAGTTATAGTCCCACTTTTAAAATCTAATATTTTTGGGATGAGAATACATGCAGGTTTTATAAATGATTTACAAAATAGACACAAGTACGTGAAACTACATTCTATGGTTGAATTATCGAAATCGAATATGCCCCTTTTTATTTAAGTCTGGTAATCTAAGAATTAGGGAACAGACACCCTAATTGACGCGAATCCTAAAGATAGATCTATTGGGCTTAACAAACCCTATCCAAAGTACCGGATGCTTTAGTACTTCGAAATTTATATCATATCCGAAGGGTGTCCCGGAATGATGGGGATATTCTTATATATGCATCTTGTTAATGTCGGTTACCAGGTGTTCACCATATGAATGATTTTTATCTCTATGTATGGGATGTGTATTGAAATATGAAATCTTGTGGTCTATTGTTACGATTTGATATATATAGGTTAAACCTATAACTCACCAACATTTTTGTTGACGTTTAAAGCATGTTTATTCTCAGGTGAATATTAAGAGCTTCCGCTGTTGCATACTAAAATAAGGACAAGATTTGGAGTCCATGTTTGTATGATATTGTGTAAAAACTGCATTCAAGAAACTGATTTCGATGTAACATATTTGTATTGTAAACCATTATGTAATGGTCGTGTGTAAACAGGATATTTTAGATTATCATTATTTGATAATCTACGTAAAGCTTTTTAAACCTTTATTTATGAAATAAAGGTTATGGTTTGTTTTAAAAATGAATGCAGTCTTTGAAAAACGTCTCATATAGAGGTCAAAACCTCGCAACGAAATCAATTAATATGGAACGTTTTTAATCAATAAGAACGGGACATTTCAAGATAAGCGTGATTTATGACAACCAAATTATCTTCTGCAATGGCGCTTTCAATTACCACGCCTTGCATATTGACATTTGCACATATTGGTTTTGTAACGGCAGAGTTCATTGTTGCAACACCCTTGCATGTTGCAAATGTAACATCCCGCCTTTTTCCGTTTACTTTTCCGTTTAACTATTTAAATTCCATTATATGTTTATAACATCTCCCATTAATAAGCGTTTTAAAAATATCTCGTTTAGGTAATTCACGCACCCGCAACCGAACTTGAGGGACTAGTTTTGCCAAGGTGCCAAAGAGGTGACTAGCATTTGACTAGTCAACCCCTTCCTCCCCCTTTTTCATTTCATTTCTCTTTTTCTTTACTACTTTCCAATTTTCTCTCAAACTCCATATCAAAGAATCATCATCTAAATCCAAGCTAGCGGGTGTCTTGCAAAACAAATTACATATTTGAAATCCTTGCAACTTCCTCTTCGATTCCATACCGATTTCATTACATTTGGGTAACTTTCTAAAATCACTAGATATTGTGTTCTTGATGTTTTTTAACTTATAAAGTTGTTAATTAGTGTCTATGGCTCAAGTCTAACATGAATATATGATTTATATGTTCGATTTTGTTATTTGAAGTAACTAGCATGAACATAAACTTTGGTGTGTTTGATTTGGTGATTTGGTTGATTGAATGATGTTAAATGCCATAAATGCATGTATTAAATGTGTTCCTAACATCACTAGCTTCAATTTCATGTGTAGGTTGCTTGAGAAAACTTCATAAACTTGATTAGTGATTTTGGTGAATTTGGGTTAGGGTTTGATAAGCTTGAAATGAATATTTGATGCATTGAATGCCATGAATTGTTGTTAGTAAGTAGTTAGTTATAATGTATGCTCGATTACCTACAAAACGGCGTGTTGTATGTATGCATTAAATGCCCGAATCATAAATGTGCACTTGCATTAAATGTGTGCATTAATTGATCATTTACTTTGGAAAGTCGATTGTTACAAATAACGTTTTTGGTTGGTGAAATGTATTTAGTTGTGTTCTTTGTCAAATTATCTTTCTAATGATATAAGATACGAGTTCTATGTATTAGCGGTTTGCGAGTTATGCTTGAAAGTGTTTGGAATTGAGACTTGGACATTTGAGACTGACCAGGTACCAGCTCCCGTGTATTGTCGCGGCGCGACAATCCTTGGTCGCGGCGCGGCCTAAGCTGTGGTCAGGTTCTGACTTCCTTGGTCAAATTATAAAAAATGTTTGGCACCCTATGGACCTCCGATTCACATGAGACTTGTTCTAACATGTTTATATATGAATAAAAACCTCAGAAAAATAGTTCGGGACCCGACCCGAATGTGTTGACTTTTTCGTTGACTTTGACCGACCAAAGTTTGACTTTTTGTCAAACTTAACCAAATGATTATACAACCTTCCTAACTTGTTTCTATACTTGTATCTTGCATGAAATTTGGCAATTTGATTTCACATGCTACATAATCGAGTCGTAACGAGCCATAGGACTATTTGAACATCTTTGACCTATCGTGTTTACCATTATTGATACGACCTATTTGTTTAGGTCAAGACTAGCATTATCCTTCGCACACGTTACTTTGTGAAGTACTTTTCATACGTGCACTCAAGGTGAGATCATAGTCCCATCTTTCAAACAACTTTTATGCTTTAAACTATGGGATGAGAAACATATACGTATCATACTTTTACACATTGAACACAAGTACGAAAACGAACATTCCACGTACGGGTTTGAACGAAAATCCTCAATTCAATTATCATTAGTTACACTTGCAGGGTGTAAACGTGAACTTATATTATGTGATCACATGGGCTTGACGAGCCTCATTCGGACGGTTCGCTACCGTTAGCGGATGAAATATATTTTCGGGTCTAGTGTATGTTCTAACACTACGCAAAGGGTGCAAAATAGTTAAGTTTGATAATTGGGTGCCCGCGAAACAATTAACAACTTTGGAATGCAAATGGTTTGATAATCATATTATATTAAATCTTGTGGTTCAAATGCAACGTTTACTAAAACACCTATGATTTCACCAACGTTTTCGTTGACAGTTTTCTATATGTTTTCTCAGGTCCTTGAACGCTACTTGATACATGCTTCCGCACTCTTTTTGATACTTGCTTGGATGTCGAGTATACATGCATAGTTGGAGTGTCTTTTGACTACTTTAAATTGTGTCGCAAGGGTTTCATTCGTACGTTAAACATTGTAATGTAACTAGTCCGTTGAACTACATTTGTAAACTTGAAACATCCTTTTACTAATGAAATGAATGCGACATATTTTGGTCAAACGTCATGCTAAAGACTTATGACCACGTAACGGGACCTAAGTAGTCGGCGCCGTCAAACATGATTTGGTCAGGTCGCTACAGATGGTATCAGAGCGTTGGTTGTAGGGATTTAGAGTTCATTGGTGTCAACCCCGAGTCATAGGGTACATTAGTGAGTCTAGACTACAACTGGCATATAGACTTGAAGTAGGAATTACTTGACTACTTGTGCATTATACTCGAACTCATCTATCACATCTAATTCTTATTCAACCTTAATCTCACGTTACCTAATTTAATTGACGCGCCACCTTGACTATATGAATTAGTGTCGAATGCACATATGAATTAGGGTAATATAATTTCCGGGATTATATTATGGTGACTCATATGAACATTCCAACATTATGACATAAAGAATTTAAGGCGAGTCAGGGAAAATTTTTCTCTATCCTTATTCCATATCATGGTTAGTATTATTAAGAATACTAATCAACGGTATCCTTGTGTTTTGAAGGAACAATGCCTCCTCATCGTGTGCCACGCCATGAGACTCCCGAACAAGCTCTATAATGAATGATAGCCACCGCCGTGGAAACGGCCATGGCCGATCACTCCTCCAACAATAACAACAACCACAACAACAACAATGGAGCCGGTAACTCAAACGAAGGGTGCTCCTACAAATCCTTCATGGGGTGCAAACCTTACACTTTTGATGGAACCGGGGGACCGGTTGTGCTCACCCGATGGTTTGAGCAAACGGAAGCCGTCTTTAGCATAAGCGGTTGTCGGGACCAAGACAATGTCAAATACTCCACTCACACCTTCACCGGTGTCGCTCTTACATGGTGGAATACTTATGTACAATCGGTGGGTACCGATGAAGCTCACGCCCTCTCTTGGGCCGATTTAAGGGAAAAGATGGTCATCGAATATTTCCCTCGCGAAGAAACCCGAAAGCTCGAACAAGAGCTAAGAACCTTAGAGGCGGTCGGAAACAATCTCAAGGCCTATAATCAACGATTCGCCGAACTATCCTTGATGTGTCCAAACCTCATGAACCCCGAATCTCAAAGGGTCGAACTTTATATGTATGGTCTTCCAAAGAGCATCAAACAAGGGGTGATGTCATCCAAACCCGCTAACCTACAACAAGCTTTGAACATGGCTCGCCAATTGATCGAAACGGTTGACGAAATCGTAGTTCCGGCACCTAAGGCCGAGGATAAATCGGGCGGCAACAAAAGAAAATGGGAAGCCCCCCAATCAAGCAACAACTACAACAACAACTTCACCAAAAAGCCTTTCACCTCCGACGCCAAGAAAAGTTATGGCGGAAATAAACCCTTTTGCAACAAATGCCACAAACACCACTATGGTGAATGTAGCAATCTATTTTGCCACCGGTGCCAAAGGGGTGGTCATGTGGCCAACGATTGTAGAAGTGCCGCCCTTGTCGCTCAAAAGGTGCCCAATGCACCAAAACCGGGTACTTGTTATGAATGTGGCCAAGCGGGTCATTTTAGAAATGCATGTGTCCGAAGAAGAAAGCCAACACCAACACACACGGATGAGCTTTCAACATCAACACCAAGGAAGCCCGAGATGACAATGAATTAGTCACGGGTACGTTTCTCCTCAACGACACTTATGTTACTTGTTTATTCGATTCGGATGCCGATAAGAGTTTTGTATCCAAGACTATGACTCATTCTTTTAATACTCCACCACGTCCACTAGATACCACTTATACCATTGAAGTGGCCAACGGAAAACTATTGAGTGCCGACATATATTACCGGGGGTGTACGTTAAACATTTTGGGTAATGAGTTTGAAATTGACTTGATACCCATGGAACTAGGAAGCTTCGATGTAATAATCGGTATGAATTGGCTAGCCAAAACGAAATCTCACATCCTTTGTGATCTTAACGCAATCTGAATTCCTATCAAGAATGGTGAACCTTTGATCGTCTATGGCGATAAGAGTTGCACTGGACTCAACCTCGTTTCATGCATTAAAGTTAGAAAACTACTCCGTAAGGGTTGTTTTGCGATCCTTGCTCACGTTAAGAAAGTCGAGTCAGATGAGAAGCACATCGACGATGTGCCAATTGTTAGTGACTATTTCGATGTATTTCCCGACGAATTTCCGGGTCTTCCACCTCATCGACCGGTTGAATTCCAAATCGATCTTATTCCGGGAGCCGCACCCGTAGCACGTGCACCATATAGACTCGCTCCATCCGAAATGCAAGAATTGCAAAGTCAAATCCAAGAACTACTTGATCGTGGTTTTATCCAACCTAGCCATTCACCTTGGGGCGCTCCGATTTTGTTTGTTAAAAAGAAAGACGGATCCCTACGAATGTGCATTGACTATCGTGAACTAAACAAATTGACGGTTAAGAACCGATATCCTCTTCCTCGCATCGATGACCTCTTTGATCAATTACAAGGGTCTTGTGTATATTCAAAAATTGATCTCCGCTCGGGTTATCATCAATTGAGGGTTAAGGGGGAAGATGTCTCCAAAACCGCTTTCCGAACTCGTTATGGTAGTTATGAATTTCTTGTAATGCCATTTCGTCTCACTAACGCACCGACGGTGTTCATGGATCTTATGAACCGCGTGTGCAAAAGGTATCTTGACAAATTCGTTATCGTGTTCATCGATGATATTTTAGTTTATTCAAAAAGCGAAGAAGAACACGAGGAACACCTCCGACTTGTGCTTGAACTTTTAAGACAAGAACGACTCTATGCCAAATTCTTCAAGTGTGAATTTTGGTTGAAGGAAGTTCAATTCCTTGGTCATGTTGTAAGTGACCAAGGTATTAAAGTCGATCCATCGAAAATCGAAGCCATTAGTAAATGGGAGACTCCTACTACTCCTACTCACATTCGTCAAATCTTGGGCCTAGCCGGATACTATCGTAGATTCATCAAAGATTTCTCTTTGGTTGCTCGTCCTCTAACCGCGTTAACTCATAAGGGAAGAAAATTAGTTTGGGCAACCGAACATGAATCCGCATTCCAAATCTTGAAAACGAAGCTAACCACCGCTCCTATCTTGTCACTTCCCGAAGGCAATGACGATTTTGTTGTGTATTGCGACACCTCGAAACATGGTTTTGGGTGTGTGTTGATGCAACGAATGAAAGTCATTTCTTATGCTTCTTGACAACTCAAAATTCATGAACGAAACTACACGACACATGATCTCGAACTCGGAGCCGTTGTCTTTGCACTTAAAATGTGGAGACACTATCTTTATGGAACCAAGAGTACTATCTTTACCGATCACAAAAGTCTCCAACACATCTTCGACCAAAAGAAACTAAACATGAGACAACGAAGGTGGATTGAAACCTTAAACGATTATGATTGAGAGCTTCGTTACCATCCCGGGAAGGCAAATGTAGTAGCCGATGCCTTAAGTCGAAAAGAAAGAGCGGTGCCTCTTCGTGTCTGAGCTTTAAACATCATCATCCACACCAACCTTAATAGCCAAATTCGGGTAGCCCAAGATGAGGCTCTCAAGGATGAAAATGTTTCACACGAGCTCTTGAACATTCTCGTCTCTCGATTCGAAACTAAGGAAACTGGGCTCCGATATTTCGCCGAAAGGATTTGGGTGCCTAGTTATGGGGACCTACGAAGTCTCATTTTAGATGAAGCCCATAAGTCACGATACTCGATTCACCCCGGTGCCAATAAGATGTACACGACCTTAAAGAATAATATTAGTGGCCGAACATCAAAAGGGACGTAGCTACTTATGTTGCCAAGTGTTTGACATGTTCCAAAGTCAAAGCCGAACACCAAAGACCGTCCGGGTTACTTCAACAAACCGAAATTCCGCAATGGAAGTGGGAAATAATAACGATGGACTTCATCACCAAGTTACAAAAAGGACAGGCGGTTATGATACCATTTGGGTTATTGTTGACCGTCTCACCAAATCCGCACACTTTCTCGCTATGAAAGAAACCGACAAAATGGAGAAACTTGCACAACTTTACATAAAGGAGATCGTAGCCCGACATGGTATACCTTTATCGATTATCTCTGACCGAGATGGCCGTTTTGTTTCTAGATTTTGGCGTACCTTGCAAGAAGCGTTGGGAACGCGTTTAGACATGAGCACCGCATATCATCCCCAAACCGATGGACAAAGCGAACGCACAATTCAAACCTTGGAGGACATGTTACGAGCTTGCGTGGTTGATTTTGGAAAAACTTGGGACAAGCACTTACCTCTCGCTGAGTTATCTTACAACAATAGTTATCACGCGAGTATTAAAACCGCACCTTTTGAAGCGTTATATGGCCGAAAATGCCGTTCTCCTCTTTGTTGGGCCCAAGTAGGCGACGTACAAATCACCGGACCCGAACTCATTCACGAAACCACCGAGAAGATCGTTCAAATCCGAGATAGGCTTCGGACGGCCCGTAGTCGTCAAAAGTGCTATACCGATAAAAGACGCAACGACCTTGAATTTCAAGTCGGTGACCGCGTAATGTTAAAAGTCGCACCTTGGAAAGGTGTAATCCGTTTTGGGAAACGCGGGAAGCTAAATCCGCGGTATATTGGTCCTTTCGAAATTTTGGAGCGTATTGGAACCGTTGCTTATCGTTTAGATCTTCCGCCTCAATTGAACTCCGTCCATCCTACCTTCCATGTATCTAACTTGAAAAAGTGTCTTGCCGAACCCGATATCGTCATCCCTCTCGAGGAACTTACTATTGATGACAAACTTCATTTTGTGGAGGAACCGGTTGAAATTATGGACACCTCCGTCAAGACATTGAAACAAAGCCGAATCCCGATTCTCAAAGTCCGTTGAACTACATTTGTAAACTTGAAACATCCTTTTACTAATGAAATGAATGCGACATATTTTGGTCAAACGTCATGTTAAAGACTTATGACCACGTAACGGGACCTAAGTAGTCGGCGCCGTCAAACATGATTTGGTCGGGTCGCTACAGCAAACTCTATCATTCCATGAATGGTTGAAGGAATGATACCAAATTTTGATAGCGCGGAGCGTCCCAACAACATATTATAGCGCGAAGCAAACCACATGACGTATAAATCTAGCCATGCTTGGTGCATTAACTTTGCATCAGTTTCATCAACAAGCTCAATTTTGAGCGGTAATTGCCCAACCGGCCATGCAGATTGAAATGTCCCGTTCTTATTAATTAAAAACGTTCCATATTAATTGATTTCGTTGCAAGGTTTTGACCTCTATATGAGACGTTTTTCAAAGACTGCATTCATTTTTAAAACAAACCATAACCTTTATTTCATAAATAAAGGTTTAAAAAGCTTTACGTAGATTATCAAATAATGATAATCTAAAATATCCTGTTTACACACGACCATTACATAATGGTTTACAATACAAATATGTTACATCGAAATCAGTTTCTTGAATGCAATTTTTACACAATATCATACAAACATGGACTCCAAATCTTGTCCTTATTTTAGTATGCAACAGCGGAAGCTCTTAGTATTCACCTGAGAATAAACATGCTTTAAACGTCAACAAAAATGTTGGTGAGTTATAGGTTTAACCTATATATATCAAAACGTAACAATAGACCACAAGATTTCATATTTCAATACACATCCCATACATAGAGATAAAAATCATTCATATGGTGAACACCTGGTAACCGACATTAACAAGATGCATATATAAGAATATCCCCATCATTCCAGGACACCCTTGGGATACGATATATATTTCGAAGTACTAAAGCATCCTTACTTTGGATGGGGTTTGTTAGGCCCAATAGATCTATCTTTAGGATTCGCGTCAATTAGGGTGTCTGTTTCCTAATTCTTAGATTACCAGACTTAATAAAAAGGGGCATATTCGATTTCGATAATTCAACCATAGAATGTAGTTTCACGTACTTGTGTCTATTTTGTAAATCATTTATAAAACCTGCATGTATTCTCATCCCAAAAATATTAGATTTTAAAAGTGGGACTATAACTCACTTTCACAGATTTTTACTTCGTCGGGAAGACTTAGCCACTGGTCGATTCACGAACCTATAACAAATATGTACATATATATCAAAGTATATTCAAAATATATTAACAACACTTTTAATACATTTTGATGTTTTAAGTTTATTAAGTCAGCTGTCCTCGTTAGTAACCTACAACTAGTTGTCCACAGTTAGATGTACAGAAATAAATCGATAAATATTATCTTGAATCAATCCACGACCCAGTGTATACGTATCTCAGTATTGATCACAACTCAAACTATATTTATATTTTAGAATCAACCTCAACCCTGTATAGCTAACTCCAACATTCACATATATAGTGTCTATGGTTGTTCCGCAATATATATAGATGGGTCGACATGATAGGTGCAAATATTGTATACGTGCCTATGGTATCTCAAGATTACATAATATACAATATAAGTTGATTAGGTTATGGTTGGAATAGATTTATTACTAACTTTCACGTAGGTAAAATGAGTAGTTTTTATCAAACTTGTTTTACTCGCCATTTCTTCGTTTCTAATCCGTTTTGAGTGATTCCAGTGGCCACGGTTTCATATTGAACTTAACTTTATGAATCTAAACAGAAAAATTATAAGTTTATTGTCGAAAATACAAGTTACAAGTCGTTTTTGAATGAGGTAGTCATTTCCGTCGAAAGAACGACATCTTGATGACCATTTTGAAAAACATACTTTCGCTTTGAGTTTAACCATGATTTTTGGATATAGTTTCATGTTCATAATAAAAATCATTTTTCCAGAAGTATAGCATTTAAATCAAAGTTCTTCTTAGCTTTTAATTATCCCAACCAAAACAGCCCCCGGTTTTACTACGACGGTGTATATCCAGTTTTATGGTGTTTATCGTGTTTTCGGGTTTTAAATCATTAAGTAAGAATATCATATAGATATAGAACATGTGTTTAGTTGATTTTAAAAGTCTAGTTAGAAGGATTAACTTTGTTTGCGAACAAGTTTAGAATTAACTAAACTATGTTCTAGTGATTACAAGTTTATAACGTTGAATAAGACAGCTTTTTATGTATGAATCGAATGATGTTATGAACATCATTACTACCTCAAGTTCCTTGGATAAACCTACTAGAAATGAGAAAAATGGATCTAGCTTCAAAGGATCCTTGGATGGCTTGAAAGTTCTTGAAGCAGAATCATGACACGAAAACAATTTCAAGTAAGATTTCCACTTGAAATAAGATTGTTATAGTTATAGAAATTGAATTAAAGTTTGAATATGATTATTACCTTGTATTAGAAAGATAACCTACTATAAGTAACAAAGGTTTCTTGGTCTTGGATGATTACTAGGAATGGATTTAGAAAACTTGGAAGTAAACTTGCAATCTTGGAAGTATTCTTGATTTTATGAAACTAGAACTTTTGGAAATTATGAAGAACATTTAGAACTTGAAGATAGAACTTGAGAGAGATCAATTAGATGAAGAAAATTGAAGAATGAAAGTGTTTGTAGGTGTTTTTGGTCTTTGGTGTATGGATTAGATATAAAGGATATGTAATTTTGTTTTCATGTAAATAAGTCATGAATGATTACTCATATTTTTGTAATTTTATGAGATATTTCATACTAGTTGCCAAATTATGGTTCCCACATGTGTTAGGTGACTCACATGGGCTGCTAAGAGCTGATCATTTGAGTATATATACCAATAGTACATACATCTAAAAGCTGTGTATTGTACGAGTACAAATAAGGGTGCATACGAGTAGAATTGTTGATGAAACTGAACGAGGATGTAATTGTAAGCATTTTTGTTAAGTAGAAGTATTTTAATAAGTGTCTTGAAGTATTTCAAAAGTGTATGAATACATATTAAAACACTACATGTATATACATTTTAACTGAGTCGTTAAGTCATCGTTAGTCGTTACATGTAAGTGTTGTTTTGAAACCTTTAGGTTAACGATCTTGTTAAATGTCGTTAACCCAATGTTTATAATATCAAAAGAGATTTTAAATTATTATATTATCATGATATTATGATGTACGAATATCTCTTAATATGATATATATATATTAAATGTCGTTACAACGATAATCGTTACATATATGTCTCGTTTCAAAATCATTAAGTTAATAGTCTTGTTTTTACATATGTAGTTCATTGTTAATATACTTAATGATATGTTTACTTATCATAATATCATGTTAACTGTATATACAACCATATATATGTCATCATAGAGTTTTTACAAGTTTTAACGTTCGTGAATCACCGGTCAACTTGGGTGGTCAATTGTCTATATGAAACCTATTTCAATTAATCAAGTCTTAACAAGTTTGATTGCTTAACATGTTGAAAACACTTAATCATGTAAATTAACAATTTCATTTAATATATATATATATATATATATATATAAACATGGAAAAGTTCGGGTCACTACAGTACCTACCCGTTAAATAAATTTCGTCCCGAAATTTTAAGCAGTTGGAGGTGTTGACGTATCTTCTGGAAATAAATGCGGGTATTTCTTCGTCATCTGATCTTCTCATTCCTAGGTGAACTCGGGTCCTCTACGAGCATTCCATCGAACCTTAACAATTGGTATCTTGTTTTGCTTAAGTCTTTTAACCTCACCATCCATTATTTTGACGGGTTCTTCGATAAATTGAAGTTTTTCGTTGATTTGGATTTCATCTAACGCAATAGTGAGATCTTCTTTAGCAAAACATTTCTTCAAATTCGAGACGTGGAAAGTGTTATGTACAGCTGCGAGTTGTTGAGGTAACTCAAGTCGGTAAGCTACTGGTCCGACACGATCAATAATCTTGAATGGTCCAATATCCCTTGGATTTAATTTCCCTCGTTTACCAAATCGAACAACGCCTTTCCAAGGTGCAACTTTAAGCATGACCATCTCTCCAATTTCAAACTCTATATCTTTTCTTTTAATGTCAGCGTAGCTCTTTTGTCGACTTTGGGCGGTTTTCAACCGTTGTTGAATTTGGATGATCTTCTCGGTAGTTTCTTGTATTATCTCTGGACCCGTAATCTGTCTATCCCCCACTTCACTCCAACAAATCAGAGACCTGCACTTTCTACCATAAAGTGCTTCAAACGGCGCCATCTCAATGCTTGAATGGTAGCTGTTGTTGTAGGAAAATTCTGCTAACGGTAGATGTCGATCCCAACTGTTTCCGAAATCAATAACACATGCTCGTAGCATGTCTTCAAGCGTTTGTATCGTCCTTTCATTCTGCCTATCAGTTTGTGGATGATAGGCAGTACTCATGTCTAGACGAGTTCCTAATGCTTGCTGTAATGTCTGCCAGAATCTTGAAATAAATTTTCCATCCCTATCAGAGATAATAGAGATTGGTATTCCATGTCTGGAGACGACTTCCTTCAAATACAGTCGTGCTAACTTCTCCATCTTGTCATCTTCTCTTATTGGCAGGAAGTGTGCTGATTTGGTGAGACGATCAACTATTACCCAAATAGTATCAAAACCACTTGCAGTCCTTGGCAATTTAGTGATGAAATCCATGGTAATGTTTTCCCATTTCCATTCCGGGATTTCGGGTTGTTGAAGTAGACCTTCAGGCAATGACAATATAGGTGCCGTAGTTAGCTTTTTCTTCAATAACTGAAACGCTTTCTCTTGTTCATCCATCCATTCAAATTTCTTCCCTTTATGCGTTAATGCAGTCAAGGGTTTTGCTATTCTGGAAAAGTCTTGGATGAACCTTCTGTAGTAACCAGCTAGTCCTAAAAACTGGCGTATGTGTTTCGGAGTTTTCGGGGTTTCCCACTTTTCAACAGTTTCTATCTTTGCCGGATCCACCTTAATACCTTCTTTGTTCACTATGTGACCGAGGAATTGAAGTTCTTCCAACTAAAATGCACACTTTGAAAACTTAGCGTATAATTCTTCCTTCCTCAATACTTCTAACACCTTTCTCAAATGTTCACCGTGTTCTTGGTCATTCTTTGAGTAAATAAGTATGTCATCAATGAAAACAATGACAAACTTGTCAAGGTATGGTCCACACACTCGGTTCATAAGGTCCATGAACACAGCTGGTGCATTAGTTAAACCAAACGGCATGACCATAAACTCGTAATGACCGTAACGTGTGCTGAAAGCAGTCTTTGGAATATCATCTTCTTTCACCCGCATTTGATGATACCCGGAACGTAAGTCAATCTTTGAATAAACAGACGAGCCTTGTAGTTGATCAAATAAGTCGTCGATTCTCGGTAGTGGGTAGCGGTTCTTGATGGTAAGTTTGTTCAACTCTCGGTAGTCGATACACAACCTGAATGTACCATCTTTCTTCTTGACAAACAAAACAGGAGCTCCCCACGGCGATGTGCTTGGTCGAATGAAACCACGCTCTAAAAGTTCTTGTAATTGGCTTTGCAGTTCTTTCATCTCGCTGGGTGTGAGTCTGTAAGGAGCACGAGCTATTGGTGTAGCTCCTGGTACAAGATCTATTTGAAATTCAACGGATCGATGTGGGGGTAATCCCGATAATTCTTTCGGAAATACATCGGGAAATTCTTTTGCGACGGGAACATCATTGATGCTCTTTTCTTTAGTTTGTACTTTCTCGACGTGTGCTAGAACAGCATAGCAACCTTTTCTTATTAGTTTTTGTTCCTTCAAATTACTAATAAGATGTAGCTTCGTGTTGCCCTTTTCTCCGTACACCATTAAGGGTTTTCCTTTTTCTCGTATAATGCGAATTGCATTTTTGTAACAAACGATCTCTGCTTTCACTTCTTTCAACCAGTCCATACCGATTATCACATCAAAACTCCCTAACTCTACTGGTATCAAGTCAATCTTAAATGTTTCGCTAACCAGTTTAATTTCTCGATTCCGACATATATTATCTGCTGAAATTAAATTACCATTTGCTAATTCGAGTAAAAATTTACTATCCAAAGGCATCAATGGACAAATTAATTTAGCACAAAAATCTCTACTCATATAGCTTCTATCCGCACCCGAATCAAATAAAACGTAAGCAGATTTATTGTCAATAAGAAACGTACCCGTAACAAGCTCCGGGTCTTCCTGTGCCTCTGCCGCATTAATATTGAAAACTCTTCCGTGGCCTTGTCCATTTGTGTTTTTCTGGTTCGGGCAATTTCTAATAATGTGGCCCGGTTTTCCACATTTATAACTAACTACATTGGCATAGCTTGCTCCAACACTACTTGCTCCGCCATTACTCGTTCCGACACCATTTGTTCCTTTCGTTCTGTTAACCCCTGGTCCGTAGACCTCACACTTTGCCGCGCTATGACCATTTCTTTTACACTTGTTGCAAAATTTGGTGCAGAACCCCGAGTGATACTTTTCACACCTTTGGCATAGCTGCTTCTGATTGTTGTTGTTGTTGCGGTTGTTATTGTTATTGGGATGATTGTTGTAGTTGTTGTTGTTGTTGTTGTTGTTGTTATTGTTGTTGTTGTTGTTGGGTCGTTTGTTGTAGTTGCGATTGAGGTTGCGATTGTTGGGATATTTATTACGATTATTGTTGTAATTGCTGTTGTTGTTGTATTGGTGATTCTTATCACCGTTTTCCTCCAACTTTCTTTTGACTTGCTTCACATTGGCCTCTTCAGCAGTCTGTTCTTTAATTCTTTCTTCAAACTGGTTCACTAGTTTGTGAGCCATTCTACATGCCTGTTGTATGGAGCCGGGCTCGTGTGAACTTATATCTTCTTGGATTCTTTCCGGTAATCCTTTCACAAATGCGTCGATCTTCTCTTCCTCATATTCGAACGCTCCCGGACACAATAGGCATAATTCTGTGAATCATCTTTCGTACGTGGTAATATCAAATCCATGGGTTCGTAACCCTCTAAGTTCTGTCTTGAGCTTATTGACCTCTGTTCTGGGACGGTACTTCTCGTTCATCAAGTGCTTGAATGCTGACCACGGTAGTGCGTAAGCATCATCTTGTCCCACTTGCTCTAGATAGGTATTCCACCATGTTAACGCAGAACCTGTGAAGGTATGCGTAGCGTACTTCACTTTGTCCTCTTCAGTACACTTACTTATGGAAAACACCGATTTGACCTTCTCGGTCCACCGTTTCAATCCGATCGGTCCTTCGGTTCCATCAAATTCCAAAGGTTTGCAGGCAGTGAATTCTTTGTAGGTGCATCCTACATGATTTTCTGTACTGCTAAATTCAAGGTTATTGTTGGTATGTAGCACAGATTGTACTGCAGCTATGTTTGAAGCAAGAAAGGCACGAAATTTCTCTTCACTTATATTCAAGGTGTGTCGAGTAGTCGGTGCCATTTCCTTCAAAATAGTCAAATGAAACGAGTTAATCATATAGAATATCAAGAGTAGTCAATAGTATTTCGTAGCGTAATATGAACTTATTTATAAAAGCTCTTTCTTCATATTAGCATTTTATACTCTTTAATTCGGGTAGTACCTACCCGTTAAGTTAATACTTAGTAGCTAACATACCATTTCAACTACTACAATTCTATATGAAAAACTAATCACAACAAAAAAAAAATTATCATATTCAAACCTTTATACAATAACTTGCAAACTTACAATACCGCTATTTTACATATAGCATGAAATATAGCACATAAAACTTTGATACAAAGCAGTTGCGAAGATAATTCTAGTTAATAAATAAGGCGTTCAGTAAAGGCAACAAAGACACGTAATTCATACGTCCAGAAACAAGTCATGCATTCTGGTTTTACTAATACCACTTCCCATCCTTGGTCTTGTGGAACGTAACCGTTGTGACCGATAGTATGACAACGTGTTGTAACGTCGTCAAAAGGATGAAGGTTACGTAATGACCAACAGTCTCGTAATAACCTAAAAACCTCATTTCTTACCCCAATTACCGACTCCGTCACTTGTGGGAACGTTTTGTTTAATAGTTGTAGCCCGATGTTCTTTTTCTCACTTTGGTGAGAAGCGAACATTACTAACCCATAAGCATAACATGCTTCTTTATGTTGCATGTTAGCCGCTTTTTCTAAATCATGAAGTCATATATTCGAATACATTAAGTCAAAATAATTTCTTAACCCGTTGCGTAAAATAGCATTTGGGTTCCCCGCAATATATGCGTCAAAGTAAACACATCGTAACTTATGGGTTTCCCAATGTGATATCCTCCATCTTTCAAACGAAAGCCTTTTATAAACCAAGGCATTCTTGGAACGTTCTTCGAATGTATTACAAACTGATTTTGCCATAAATAGTTGTGCCGAGGAATTCTGACCGACTCTAGACAAGATTTCATCAATCATGTCTCTGGGTAAGTCTTCTAAAATATTGGGTTGTCTATCCATTTTGTGTTTTTATATTGTAAAATAGACAAGAGTTAGATTCATAAAAGATACTTATTAATACAAGCAATTTTTACATATATCGTAAAGCATAAGCACACTATATTACATATATTACACCGCACAAATACAACTATCTTATTCCGACTCACTCGTTTCTTCTTTTTCGAACTTGGTTCTTTTTGCTAAGTTTTTAGGGATATATGATGTTCCCCTAATACGAGCTGTCGTTTTCCACATTGGTCTAGAAAAACCTGGTGGTTTAGAGGTTCCTGGGTTATTGTTACAACTTAAGAAATACGGGTGTTGACGATACATATAAAGTTCATCGGGGTTGGAATCAGATTTCTCTATTTTTATGCCCTTTCCCTTATTGTTCTCTTTTGCCTTTTTAAATTTAGTTGAGGTAATATCTATAACATCATCAGAATCCTCGTCGGGATCTGATTCATCGGAGAATTGGTAATCCTCCCAATATTTTGCTTCCTTGGCGGAAACACTGTTGACCATAATTAACTTTGGTCGGTTGGTTGAGGATTTTCTTCTACTTAACCATTTTATTATTTCCCCCACTGGTTCTTCTTCCGGTTCCGATTCTTCTTCCGGTTCCGACTCTTCTTCCGGTTCCTCTTCGGGAACTTGTGAATCAGTCCACGAATCATTCCAATTTACATTTGACTCTTCATTATTATTAGGTGAGTCAATGGGACTAGTTCTAGAGGTAGACATCTATCACATAATATCAAACACGTTAAGAGATTAATATATCACATAATATTCACATGTTAAAAATATATAGTTTCCAACAAAATTTGTTAAGCAATCTTTTTTTTTTTTTCTAGTAAACACGGTCGAAGTCCAAACTCACTAATGCATCCTAACAAACTCGATAAGACACACTAATGCAAAATTCTGGTTCTCTAAGACCAACGCTCGGATACCAACTGAAATGTCCCGTTCTTATTGATTAAAAACGTTCCATATTAATTGATTTCGTTGCGAGGTTTTGACCTCTATATGAGATGTTTTTCAAGGACTGCATTCATTTTTAAAACAAACCATAACCTTTATTTCATAAATAAAGGTTTAAAAAGATTTACGTATATTATCAAATAATGATAATCTAAAATATCCTATTTACACACGACCATTACATAATGGTTTACAATACAAATATGTTACATCGAAATCAGTTTCTTGAATGCAGTTTTTACATAATATCATACAAACATGGACACCAAATCTTGTCCTTATTTTAGAATGCAACAGCGGAAGCTCTTAGTATTCACCTGAGAATAAACATGCTTTAAACGTCAACAAAAATGTTGGTGAGTTATAGGTTTAACCTATATATATCAAATCGTAACAACAGACCACAAGATTTCATATTTCAATACACATCCCATACATAGAGATAAAAATCATTCATATGGTGAACACCTGGTAACCGAAATTAACAAGATGCATATATAAGAATATCCCCATCTTTCCGAGACACCCTTCGGATATGATATAAATTTCGAAGTACTAAAGCATCTGGTACTTTGGATGGGGTTTGTTAGGCCAAATAGATCCATCTTTAGGATTCGCGTCAATTAGGGTGTCTGTTCCCTAATTCTTAGATTACCAGACTTAATAAAAAGGGGCATATTCGATTTCGATAATTCAACCATAGAATGTAGTTTCACGTATTTGTGTCTATTTTGTAAATCATTTATAAAACCTGCATGTATTCTCATCCCAAAAATATTAGATTTTAAAAGTGAGACTATAACTCACTTTCACAGATTTTTACTTCGTCGGGAAGTAAGACTTGGCTACTGGTCGATTCAAGAACCTATAACAAATATGTACATATATATCAAAGTATATTCAAAATATATTTACAACACTTTTAATACATTTTGATGTTTTAAGTTTATTAAGTCAGCTGTCCTCGTTAGTAACCTACAACTAGTTGTCCACAGTTAGATGTACAGAAATAAATTGATAAATATTATCTTGAATCAATCCACGACCCAGTGTATACGTATCTCAGTATTGATCACAACTCAAACTATATTTATATTTTGGAATCAACCTCAACCCTGTATAGCTAACTTCAACATTCACATATAGAGTGTCTATGGTTGTTCCGCAATATATATATAGATGGGTCGACATGATAGGTCAAAACATTGTATACGTGTCTATGGTATCTCAAGATTACATAATATACAATATAAGTTGATTAGTTTATGGTTGGAATAGATTTATTACTAACTTTCACGTAGGTAAAATGAGTAGTTTTTTATTAAACTTGTTTTACTCGCCATTTCTTCGTTTCTAATCCGTTTTGAGTGATTCTAGTGGCCACGGTTTCGTATTGAACTTAATTTTATGAATCTAAACAGAAAAAGTATAAGTTTATAGTCGGAAATACAAGTTACAAGTCATTTTTGAAAGAGGTAGTCATTTCCGTCGAAAGAACGACATCTTGATGACCATTTTGAAAAACATACTTTCACTTTGAGTTTAACCATGATTTTTGGATATAGTTTCATGTTCATAAGAAAAATCATTTTTCCAGAAGTATAGCTTTTAAATCAAAGTTCTTCTTAGCTTTTAATTATCCCAACCAAAACAGCCCCCGGTTTTACTACGACGGCGTATATCCAGTTTTATGGTGTTTATCGTGTTTCTGGGTTTTAAATTATTAAGTTAGCATATCATATAGATATAGAACATGTGTTTAGTTAATTTTAAAAGTCTAGTTAGAAGGATTAACTTTATTTGCGAACAAGTTTAGAATTAACTAAACTATGTTCTAGTGATTACAAGTTTATAACGTTGAATAAGACAGCTTTTTATGTATGAATCGAATGATGTTATGAACATCATTAATACCTCAAGTTCCTTGGATAAACCTACTGGAAATGAGAAAAACGGATCTAGCTTCAAAGGATCCTTGGATGGCTTGAAAGTTCTTGAAGCAGAATCATGACACGAAAACAATTTCAAGTAAGATTTCCACTCGAAATAAGATTGTTATAGTTATAGAAATTGAATTAAAGTTTGAATATGATTATTACCTTGTATTAGAAAGATAACCTACTGTAAGTAACAAAGGTTTCTTGATCTTGGATGATTACTTGGAATGGATTTAGAAAACTTGGAAGTAAACTTGCAATCTTGGAAGTATTCTTGATTTTATGAAACTAGAACTTTTGGAATTTATGAAGAACACTTAGAACTTGAAGATAGAACTTGAGAGAGATCAATTAGATGAAGAAAATTGAAGAATGAAAGTGTTTGTAGGTGTTTTTGGTCGTTGGTGTATGGATTAGATATAAAGGATATGTAATTTTGTTTTCATGTAAATAAGTCATGAATGATTACTCATATTTTTGTAATTTTATGAGATATTTCATGCTAGTTGCCAAATGATGGTTCCCACATGTGTTAGGTGACTCACATGGGCTGCTAAGAGCTGATCATTGGAGTGTATATACCAATAGTACATACATCTAAAAGCTGTGTATTGTACGAGTACAAATACGGGTGCATACGAGTAGAATTGTTGATGAAACTGAACGAGGATGTAATTGTAAGCATTTTTGTTAAGTAGAAGTATTTTGATAAGTGTATTGAAGTCTTTAAAAAGTGTATGAACACATATTAAAACACTACATGTATATACATTTTAACTGAGTCGTTAAGTCATCGTTAGTCGTTACATGTAAGTGTTGTTTTGAAACCTTTAGGTTAACGATCTTGTTAAATGTTGTTAACCCAATGTTTATAATATCAAAAGAGATTTTAAATTATTATATTATCATAATATTATGATGTACGAATATCTCTTAATATGATATATATACATTAAATGTCGTTACAACGATAATCGTTACATATATGTCTCGTTTCAAAATCATTAAGTTAATAGTCTTGTTTTTACATATGTAGTTCATTGTTAATATACTTAATGATATGTTTACTTATCATAATATCATGTTAACTATATATATAACCATATATATGTCATCATATAGTTTTTACAAGTTTTAACGTTTGTGAATCACCGGTCAACTTGGGTGGTCAATTGTCTATATGAAACCTATTTCAATTAATCAAGTCTTAACAAGTTTGATTGCTTAACATGTTGAAAACACTTAATCATGTAAAATAACAATTTCATTTATATATATATATATATATATATATATATATATATATATATATATATATATATATATATAAACATGGAAAATTTTGGGTCACTACACAGATTCTCCTGCGAAACCAGATAGCGATACTGCAGTAGGTATTAGCTCCGCTTTGATACTTTCTGGCAGCTTGCTAAAGCATTGTTCATTTATAATGTCTACACTTCTTTCCGTGTCTACATGAACTTTCATAATTGTAATTCCAATATTTGCGATTTTGCATGATACAATTACAGGTGAATCAATCATGCCATAACTTTGCATTGGCGGAAACATTATTGGCACAAGTTGCCAATTTTCAAGTGTTTCTGCAACTTTTCTTTTATGAGCTTTCTTTCTCTTGTGAACCATGCCTACTATTTTTGCTTGTTCCGTTTGTCGCATATTTGCACAGATTAGGTCATTTCTTCCCAAACTTGGCTGTGTAAATTGCTTTCGATTTAATTTTGCAAATCTATTAGCTTTTGGATCATTTTTAAATTTGTTGCTTTGCCGGCGTTGATGCTTTAACAATTTTGCAGTTTTTCTATCAACTGCGTTATCATTCAACCGTTTCATTTTCTTTTCAAATCAGAAATCAAATTCAGGAGATATATGGACATGCAAATTATTTAACAAGCACACAATTACAATTGAATTCACAATTAAATCATTCGATTACGCGAAATAGATTTATCGAATTCAATTTTAATTCATGTCCCACGGATGACGCCAATTGATCAATCCTAAATTAGATATTAAGATCTAATTTAGGGATTGATGAAATGTCCCGTTCATATTAATTATAAACGTTCCATATTAATTGATTTCATTGCGAGGTTTTGACCTCTATATGAGACGTTTTTCAAAGACTGCATTCGTTTTTAAAAACAAACCATAACCTTTATTTTTATCGACAAGGTTAAAAGGACACCACCTAGATTATCCAGAAATGATAAACTAAAAATATCACACTTACACACTACCAATACATATTGGTTTATAATATTAATATGTTACAACAAAGTAAATCTAGAATGCGGTTTTAAACAATATTATACAAACATGCTGACACCAAATCTTAACCATATTTTAGCAAGCAACAGCGGAAGCTCTTAATAATCACCTGAGAATAAACATGCTTTAAACGTCAACAAAAATGTTGGTGAGTTATAGGTTTAACCTACATATTTATCAAATCGTAATAATAGACCACAAGATTTCATATTTCAATATACATCCCATACATAGAGATAAAAATCATTCATATGGTGAACACCTGGTAACCGACATTAACAATATGCATATAGAATATCCCCATCATTCCGGGACACCCATCAGACATGATAATTTCGAAGTACTAAAGCATTCCAAATTCCAGAATGGGGCTTGTTGGGCCCGATAGATCTATCTTTAGGAATCGCGTCAATTAGGGGCCAGTTCCCTAATTCTTAGGCTACCAAGCTAAAAGGGGCATATTCATCTTCGATCATTCACCCATATAATGTAGTTTCATTTACTTGTGTCTATTTCGCAAAACATTTATAAAATTGCATTTATTCTCATCCCAAAATATTAGATTTTAAAAGTGGGACTATAACTCACTTTCACAGATTTTTACTTCGTCGGGAAGTAAGACTTGACCACTGGTTAATTCATGAACCAATAACAAATATGTATATATATATCAAAGTATGTTCAAAATATATTTACAAAATTTAATATGTTTTAATGTTTTAAGTGTATTAAGTCAGCTGTCCTCATTAGTAACCTACAACTAGTTGTCCAAAGTTAGATGTACAGAAATAAATTGATATATATTATCTTGAATCAATCTATGACCCAGTGTATACACGTCTCAGGCTAGATCACAACTCAAAGTATATATATTTTTGGAATCAACCTCAACCCTGTATAGCCAACTTAAACATTACTGCATATAGAGTGTCTATGGTTGTTCCAAATAATATATATACATGGGTCGATATGATATGTCAAAACATTTGCATACGTGTCTATGGTATCCCAAGATTACATAATATATTAGAATACATGTATAATACAATATGAGTTAGCTAGGATATGATTAACATAGATTTGTTACCAATTTTCACATAGCTACAACAAGCAAAATTATCCAATCTTGTTTTACCCATAACTTCTTCGTTTTAAATCCGTTTTGAGTGATTCAAGTTAATATGGTTTCATATTGAACTTAAGTTTATGAATCTAAATAGAAAAATTATAAGTTTATAGTCGGAAATATAGATTACAAGTTGTTTTTGTAAAGGTAGTCATTTCAGTCGAAAGAACGACGTCTAGATGACCATTTTGGAAAACATACTTCCACTTTGAGTTTAACCATGATTTTTGGATATAGTTTCATGTTCATAAGAAAAATCATTTTCCCAGAAGAAAAACTTTTAAATCAAAGTTTATCATAGTTTTTAATTAACTAACCCAAAACAGCCCGCGGTGTTACTACGACGGCGTATATCCGGTTTTACGATGTTTTTCGTGTTTTCAGGTTTTAAATCATTAAGTTAGCATATCATATAGATATATAACATGTGTTTAGTTGATTTTAAAAGTCAAGTTAGAAGGATTAACTTTTGTTTGCGAACAAGTTTAGAATTAACTAAACTATGTTCTAGTGATTACAAGTTTAAACCTTCGAATAAGGTAGTTTTATATATATGAATCGAATGATGTTATGAACATCATTACTACCTCAGATTTTGTGGATAAACCTACTGAAAATGAAAAAAATAGATCTAGCTTCAAAGGATCCTTGGATGGCTTGAGAGTTCTTGAAGTAGAATCATGACACGAAAACAAGTTCAAGTAAGATTTCCACTCGAAATAAGATTGTTAAAGTTATAGAAATTGAATCAAAGTTTGAATATGAGTATCACCTTGTATTAGAAAGATATCTTACTATAAATAAGAAAGATTTTTTGAGGTTGGATGATCACTCAAAGTGGATTTGCAAGATTGGAAGCAAGCTAGCAAACTTATAAGTGTTATTGGTGTGTTCTTGAGTAGTTGTTTTGTATCTTGGTTTATGTATGGATTTATGAACTAGATTGAGCTAGATTTTGATGAAGATGATGAAGAACACTTAGAACAATGGAAGAACACTTGAGAGAGAGTAGTTTGATGCATGTAAGTTTTAAAATGAAAGTGTTTGTGTACACCATACTTCACGTGAATGTTAGTCTCCATATAGGCTCCATTAGTTTGTAATTTTGTGAGATATTTCATGATAGATGTTAAATGATAGTTCCTACATGGTTAGGTGAGTCACATGGGCTACTAATAGCTGATCATTGGAGTGTATATACCAATAGTAAATACATTTAAAAGTTGTGTATTGTACGAGTACAAATACGAGTGCATACGAGTAAAATTGTTGATGAAAATGAAAGAGGATGTAATCATAAGCATTTTTGTTAAGTAGAAGTAATTTGATAAGTGTCTTGGAGTCTTACAAAAGTGTATGAATACATATTAAAACACTACATGTATATACATTTTAACTGAGTCGTTAAGTCATCGTTAGTCGTTACATGTAAGTGTTGTTTTGAAACCTTTAGGTTAACGATCTTGTTAAATGTTGTTAACCCATTGTTTATTATATCTAAAGAGATGTTAAATTATTACATTATCATGGTGTTATGATAAATTAATATATCATAGTATGATATATATATAGTTAAATGTTGTTACAACGATAATCGTTACATATATGTCTCGTTTCGAAATCATTAAGTTAGTAGTCTTGTTTTTACATATGTAGTTCATTGTTAATATACTTAATGATATGTTTACTTATCATAATATCATGTTAACTATATATATATATATATATCCATATATATGACATCATATAGTTTTTACAAGTTTTAACGTTCGTGAATCACCGGTTAAGTTGGGTGGTCAATTGTCTATATGAAACCTATTTCAATTAATCAAGTCTTAACAAGTTTGATTACTTAACATGTTGGAAACACTTAATCATGTAAATATCAATTTCATTTAACATATATAAACATGGAAAATTTCGGGTCACTACAATACCTACCCGTTAAATAAATTTCGTCCTGAAATTTTAAGCAGTTGAAGGTGTTGATGTATCTTCTGGAAATAAGTACGGGTACTTCTTCTTCATCTGATCTTCTTGTTCCCAGGTGAACTCGAGTCCTCTACGAGCATTTCATCGAACCTTAACAATTGGTATCTTGTTTTGCTTAAGTCTTTTAACCTCACGATCCATTATTTCAACGGGTTCTTCGATGAATTGAAGTTTTTCGTTGATTTGGATTTCGTCTAATGGAAGAGTGAGATTTTCTTTAGCCAAACATTTCTTCAAATTCGAAACGTGGAAAGTGTTATGTACAGCCGCGAGTTGTTGAGGCAACTCAAGTCGGTAAGCTACTGGTCCGACACGATGAATAATCTTGAATGGTCCAATATACCTTGGATTTAATTTCCCTCATTTACCAAATCGAACAACGCCTTTCCAAGGTGAAAATTTAAGCATGACCATCTCTCCAATTTCAAATTCTATATCTTTTCTTTTAATGTCAGCGTAGCTCTTTTGTCAACTTCGGGCGGTTTTTAACCGTTGTTGAATTTGAATGATCTTCTCCGTAGTTTCTTGTATTATCTCCGGGCCCGTAATCTGTCTATCCCCCACTTTACTCCAACAAATCGGAGACCTGCACTTTCTACCATAAAGTGCTTCAAACGGCGCCATCTCAATGCTTGAATGGTAGATGTTGTTGTAGGAAAATTCTGCTAACGGAAGGTGTCGATCCCAACTGTTTCCGAAATCAATAACACATGCTCGTAGCATGTCTTTAAGCATTTGTATCGTCCTTTCGCTCTGCCTATCAGTTTGTGGAGGATAAGCATTACTCATGTCTAGACGAGTTCCTAATGCCTGCTGTAATATCTGCCAGAATCTTGAAATAAATCTGCCATCCCTATCAGAGATAATAGAGATTTGTATTACATGTCTGGAGAGACGACTTCCTTCAAATACAGTCGTGCTAACTTCTCCATCTTGTCATCTTCTCTTATTGGCAGGAAGTGTGCTGATTTGGTGAGGTGATTAACTATTACCCAAATAGTATCAAAACCACTTGCAGTCCTTGGCAATTTAGTGATGAAATCCATGGTAATGTTTTTCCATTTCCATTCTGGGATTTCGAGTTGTTGAAGTAGACCTGATGGTTTCTGATGCTTCTCTTTGACCTTAGAACACATCAAACATTCCCCTACGTATTTAGCAACATCGGCTTTCATAGCTGGCCACCAAAAATGTTTCTTGAGATCTTTGTACATCTTCCCCGTTCCAGGATGTATTGAGTATTTGGTTTTATGAGCTTCTCTAAGTACAATTTCTCTCATATCTCCCAATTTTGGTACCCAAATTCTTTCAGCCCTATACTGTAGTGACCCGAACTTTTTCATGTTATATATATATATATATATATATATATATATATATATATATATATATATATATATATATATATATATATATATATATATTAAATGAAATTTTTATTTACATGATTAAGTATTTCCAACATGCTAAGCAATCAAACTTGTTAAGACTTGATTAATTGAAATAGGTTTCATATGGACAATTGACCACCCAAGTTGTCCGGTGATTCACGAACGTTAAAACTTGTAAAAACTATAAGATGACATATATATGGATATATATATAGTTAACATGATATTATGATAAGTAAACATATCATTAAGTATATTAACAATGAACTACATATGTAAAAGCAAGACTACTAACTTAATGATTTTGAAACGAGACATATATGTAACGATTATCGTTGTAACGACATTTAATGTATATATATCATATTAAGAGATATTCATACATTATATTATCATGATAATATAAGAATTTAAAATCTCATTTGATATTATAAACATTGGGTTAACAACATTTAACAAGATCGTTAACCTAAAAGTTTCAAAACAACACTTACATGTAACGACTAACGATGACTTAATGACTCAGTTAAAATGTATATACATGTAGTGTTTTAATATGTATCCATACACTTTTGAAAGACTTCAATACACTTATCAAAATACTTCTACTTAACAAAAATGCTTACAATTACATCCTCGTTCAGTTTCATCAACAATTCTACTCGCATGCACCCGTATTCGTACTCGTACAATACACAGCTTTTAGATGTATGTACTATTGGTATATACACTCCAATGATCAGCTCTTAGCAGCCCATGTGAGTCACCTAACACATGTGGAAACCATCATTTGGCAACTAGCAAGAAATATCTCATAAAATTACAAAAATATGAGTAATCATTCATGACTTATTTACATGAAAACAAAATTACATATCCTTTATATCTAATCCATACACCAACGACCAAAAACACCTATTTTAATTCTTCAATTTTATTCATCTAATTGATCTCTCTCAAGTTCTATCTTCAAGTTCTAAGTATTCTTCATAAATTCTACAAGTTCTAGTTTCATAAAATCAAGAATACTTCCAAGTTTGCTAGCTTACTTCCAATCTTGTAGAGTGATCATCCAACCTCAAGAAATCTTTCTTATTTATAGTAAGATATCTTTCTAATACAAGGTAATACTCATATTCAAACTTTGATTCAATTTCTATACCTATAACAATCTTATTTCGAGTGGAAATCTTACTTGAACTTGTTTTTCGTGTCATGATTCTGCTTCAAGAACTTTCAAGCCATCCAAGGATCCTTTAAAGCTAGATCCATTTTTCTCATTTCTAGTAGCTTTATCTAGAAAACTTGAGGTATTAATGATGTTCATAACATCATTCGATTCATACATATAAAGCTATCTTATTCGAAGGTTTAAACTTGTAATCACTAGAACATATTTTATTTAATTCTAAACTTGTTCGCAAACAAAAGTTAATCCTTCTAACTTGACTTTTAAAATCAACTAAACACATGTTATATATCTATATGATATTCTAACTTAATGATTTAAAACCTGGAAACACGATGAACACTGTAAACCGGACATACGTCGTCGTAGTAACACCGCGGGCTGTTTTGGGTTAGTTAATTAAAAACTATGATAAACTTTGATTTAAAAGTTGTTCTTTTGGGAAAATGATTTTTCTTATGAACATGAAACTATATCCAAAAATCATGGTTAAACTCGAAGTGGAAGTATATTTTCTAAAATGGTCATCTAGACGTCGTTCTTTCGACTGAAATGACTACCTTTACAAAAATGACTTTTAACTTATATTTCTGACTATAAACTTATAATTTTTCTGTTTAGATTCATAAAATAGAGTTCAATATGAAACCATAGCAATTTGATTCACTCAAAACGGATTTAAAATGAAGAAGTTATGGGTAAAACAGATTGGATAATTTTTCTTGTTGTAGCAACGTGAAAATTGGTAACAAATCTACATTAATCATATCCTAGCTAACTTATATTATATTATACATGTATTCTAATATATTATGTAATCTTGGGATACCAAAGACACGTATGCAAATATTTTGACATATCATATCGACCCATGTGTATATATTATTTGGAACAACCATAGACACTCTATATGTAGTAATGTGGGAGTTAGCTATACAGGGTTGAGGTTGATTCCAAAAATATATATACTTTGAGTTGGGATCTAGCCTGAGACATGTATAAACTGGGTCGTGGATTGATTCAAGATAATATATATCAATTTTTTTCTGTACATCTAACGTTGGACAACTAGTTGTAGGTTACTAACGAGGACAGCTGACTTAATAAACTTAAAACATCAAAATGTATTAAAAGAGTTGTAAATATATTTTGAATATACTTTGATATAAATGTACATATTTTTTATAGGTCCGTGAATCGACCAGTGGCCAAGTCTTACTTCCCGACGAAGTAAAAATCTGTGAAAGTGAGTTATAGTCCCACTTTTAAAATCTAATATTTTTAGGATGAGAATACATGCAGGTTTTATAAATGATTTACAAAATAGACACAAGTACGTGAAACTACATTCTATGGTTGAATTATCAAAATCGAATATGCCCCTTTTTATTATGTCTGGTAATCTAAGAATTAAGGAACAGACACCCTAATTGACGCGAATCCTAAAGATAGATCTATTGGGCCTAACAAACCCCATCCAAAGTACCGGATGCTTTAGTACTTCGAAATTTATATCATATCCGAAGGGTGTCCCGGAATGATGGGGATATTCTTATATATGCATCTTGTTAATGTCAGTTACCAGGTGTTCACCATATGAATGATTTTTATCTCTATGTATGGGATGCGTATTGAAATATGAAATCTTGTGGTCTATTGTTACGATTTGATATATATAGGTTAAACCTATAACTCAGCAACATTTTTGTTGACGTTTAAAGCATGTTTATTCTCAGGTGAATACTAAGAGCTTCCACTGTTGCATACTAAAATAAGGACAAGATTTGGAGTCCATGTTTGTATGATATTGTGTAAAAACTGCATTCAAGAAACATATGTCGATGTAATATATTTCTATTGTAAACCATTATGTAATGGTCGTGTGTAAACAGTATATTTTAGATTATCATTATTTGATAATCTACGTAATGCTTTTGAAACCTTTATTGATAAAATAAAGGTTATGGTTGTTTTAAAAATGAATGCATTCTTTGAAAAACGTCTCATATAGAGGTCAAAACCTCGCAACGAAATCAATTAATATGGAACGTTTATAATCAATATGAACGGGACATTTTAGTTGGTATCTGAGCGTTGGTCTTAGAGAACCAGAATTTTGCATTAGTGTGTCTTATCGAGTTTGTTAGGATGCATTAGTGAGTCTGGACTTCGACCGTGTTTACTTGAAAAATGATTGCTTAACAAATTTTGTAGGAAACTATATATTTTTAACATGTGAATATTATGTGATATATTAATCTCTAAAACAAGTCCCATTGACTAACTTAATAATAATGAAGAGTCAAATGTAAATTGGAATGATTCGTGGACTGATTCACAAGTTCCCGAAGAGGAACAGGAAGAAGAATCGGAACCGGAAGAAGAATCGGAACTGGAAGAAGAATCGAAACCAGAAGAAGAAATAGAACTAGTGGGGGAAATAATAAAACGGTTAAGTAGAAGAAAATCCTCAACCAACCGACCAAAGTTAATTATGGTCAATGGTGTTTCCGCCAAGGAAGCAAAGTATTGGGAGGATTACCAATTCTCCGATGAATCGGATCCCGACACGGGTTCCGATGATGTTATAGAAATTACCCCAACACAATTTAATAAGGAAAAAGAGAACAATAAGGGAAAGGGCATAAAAATAGAGAAATTTGATTCCAAACCCGATGAACTTTATATGTATCGTCAACACCCGTATTTCTTAAGTTGTGACAATAACCCGGGAACCTCTAAACCACCAGGTTTTTCTTAACCAATATGGAAAATGACGGCTCGTATTAGGGAACATCATATATCCCTAGAAACTTGGCAAAACGAAACAAAACCGAAGAAGAAGAAACGAGCGAGTCAGAATAAGATAGTTGTATTCGTGTGGTGTAATATATGTAATATAGTGTGCTTATGCTTTATGATATTTGTAAAAATTGCTTGTATTAATAAGTATTTTTTTTATGAATCTAACTCTTGTCTATTTTACAGTTTAAAAACACAAAATGGATAGACAACCCAATATTTTAAGAGACCTACCCGGAGACATGATTGATGAAATCTTGTCTAGAGTCGGTCAGAATTCCTCGGTACAACTATTTAAGGCGAGATCAGTTTGTAAGAAATTTGAAGAACGTTCCAAGAATGCCTTGGTTTATAAAAGGCTTTCGTTCAAAAGATGGGGGATATCACATTGGAAAATCCATAAGTTACGATGTGTTTACTTTGACGCATATATTGCGGGGAACCCAAATGCTATTTTACGCAATGGGTTAAAAAATTATTTTGACTCAATATATCCGAATATAGGACTTTGTGATTTAGAAAAAGCGGCTAACATGCAACATAAAGAAGCATGTTATGCTTACGGGTTAGTAATGTTCGCTTCTCACCAAAGTGAGAACAAGAACATCGGGCTACAACTATTAAACAAAACATTCCCACAAGTGACGGATTCGGTAATTGGGGTAAGAAATGAGGTTTTTAGATTGTTACGGTACTGTTGGACATTATGTAACCCTCGTCCCTTTGACGATGTTACAACACGCTGTCTTATCAACGGCCATCACGGTTATGTTCCACAAGACCAAGGATGGGAAGTAGTCCTAGTAAAACCAGAATGCATGACTTGTTTCTGGACGTATGAATTACATGTCTTTATTTCCTTTACTGAACGACTTGTGTACTAGTTAGAATTATCTTCACAACTATCTTGTATCAAAGTTATTGTGTACTATATTTCATGTTATATGTAAAATAAGCGGTATTGTAAGTTTGTAAAATATTGTGAAGAAGTTTGAACGCGAAATATTATTATAATCAGTTTTTCATATAGAATTGTAGTAGTTGAATTGTATATTAGCTACTAAGTATGAACTTAACGGGTAGGTAATACCCGAATTTAAACTTATAAAACGCTAATATGAAGAAAAAGCTTTTATAAATGAGTTCATATTATGCTACGAGATACTATTGACTACTTTTAATATTCTGTATGATTAACTTGTTTCATTTGACTATTTGAAGGAAATGGCACCGACTACTCGACAAATCATGAATATGAGCGAAGAGGAATTTCGTACCTTTCTTGCTGCAAACATAGCCGCAGTACAGGCTGCGCTACATACCAACAATAACTCCGAATCTAGCAATGCAGCTAACGGCGCAAGAAATCGTGTAGGATGCACCTACAAAGAATTCACTGCCTGCAAACATTTGGAATTTGATGGAACCGAAGGACCGATCGGATTGAAATGGTGGACCGAGAAGGTCGAATCGGTTTTTGCCATAAGTAAGTGTACTGAAGAGGACAAAGTGAAGTATGCTACGCATACCTTCACAGGTACTGCGTTAACATGGTGGAATACCTATCTAGAGTAAGTGGGACAAGATGATGCTTACGCATTACCGTGGTCTGCATTCAAGCACTTGATGAACGAGAAGTACCGTCCCAGAACCGAGGTCAATAAGCTCATGACAGAACTTAGAGTGTTACGAACCCAAGGATTTGATATTACCACGTACGAAAGACGATTCATAGAATTGTGCCTATTGTGTCCGAGAGCGTTCGAAGATGAGGAAGAGAAGATCGACGCATTTGTGAAAGGATTACCGGAAAGAATCCAAGAAGATATAAGTTCACACGAGCCTGCCTCCATACAACAGGCATGTAGAATGGCTCATAAACTAGTGAACCAGATTGAGGAAAAAATTAAAGAACAGGCGGCTGAAGAGGCCAATGTGAAGCAAGTCAAAAGAAAGTGGGAGGAAAACGGTGATAAGAATCACCAATACAACAACAACAGCAATTACAACAATAATCGCAACAACTATCCCAACAATCGTAACATCAATCGCAACTACAACAAACGGCCCAACAACAACAACAACAACAGCAACAACAACAGCAACTACAACAATCATCCCAATAACAATAACAACCGCAACAACAACAACAATCAGAAGCAGCTATGCCAAAGGTGTGAAAAGTATCACTCGGGGTTCTGCACCAAATTTTGCAACAAGTGTAAAAGAAATGGTCATAGCGCAGCGAAGTGTGAGGTCTACGGACCAGGGGTTAACAGAATGAAAGGAACAAATGGTGTCAGAACGAGTAATGGCGGAGCAAGTAGTGTCAGAGCAAGTTATGCCAATGTAGTTTGTTATAAATGTGGAAAAACGGGCCACATTATTAGAAATTGCCCGAACCAGGAGAACAGGAATGGACAAGGCCGCGGAAGAGTTTTCAATATTAATGCGGCAGAGGCACAGGAAGACCCGGAGCTTGTTACGAGTGAAGGTATTTCATATGCCCAAGAGACATATTAAACTAATGTGGCTAACATGTTATGATCCAAGTCGGGTCATACCCAATAACAAACCGTCAACATCTTTAAGTATCTATTTTAATGATTGGATCTTTAAAATAAATACTTGACACTTAGACTTTAGAATTTGGTATTCTAAAGATGAAATGCAAGAAATAATTATTTGGATAATTATAAGTGCAAGTTTAATTATTAGTATGGTTAAACTTATGTGTGTGTTATAATTTTATAAAGTGGTTTATAAAATTATATCTAAATGTGCAAGTAACATATACATATAACTTTATAAGTGGTTTATAAAGATATATATATATGTACATGTAATTAGATAAATTGAGTGTGCATGTATCTTGATATTATAAAGAAAGCAAAAAAAAAAAAAAAAAAAAAAAGGTAACTAAAGGGGACGGTTTTGGGGACTCCAAGGAGGCCTCCCCATGCTTGCTTTTAATCAATGCACACTCCACCTACATGCATGCTTGCATACATATCCTCACACACACTTTAACTTGTTTTTGAATTAGCAAAAAAGCTCTCCTTCCTCCATCTAATTTGGCCGAAATTTTGGGCTTGAACAAGGGGTTCTTTGATTGATTTTGCTAGTTGATAAGTGTTTTAAATCCTAACCAAAGAAGGGTGTTGATTTATAAAGGTTTGTGGGTATCAAAGGCTTGAGGTTTCAAGTGAGAAACTAGCATCTTCATCATCTTCATCTTCTTGCTTCAACCTCCTTTTAGGAGAAGGTATAAACCTCTTACTAGCTCTATTTACATTTTAGTGTATTTTCAAGACTAGATCTATGAAATGGAATACATTTTAATTGGTTAAAATACACATTCAAACTTAAAAATTGCTTTCGCTTGCTATATACATATACATGAATTCATATACATACAAATATAGTTTTGTGACTTTGTTTACATGTGGTATTCCATCAATGGTATCTAGAGCTAAAGTCTTGTTAATATGCTTCTTGTTTTTGGCTAGTAAACTCATTTATTATACAATCTACCAACATGCATGAAAGTAGAATGTAAAAATCATGAGTTTTGGTGGGTTTGTTGGTTTGGCCGAATTTTGGACCCCAAAAGTGGGTTTGGGACTTCAAGGTTGGCCAAGATTTGATGTTATGTTATTGTTCACAATCGAGCCTAGACCATGTGGTTGAATGTTTGAATGATTTGGTTATTATTCATGGTTGTAATATTCATTCATTTGGTTTGTATTAATTTGTAATAATTTTGTAATTTTGGTGTGTAATAAGTTGTAAGTAATCTTGTAATTTTTCATGTAATTTATTCTATTTGTTTGTAAAAATAGAATAGGTTGTTATTTCATTTTCTAGAAAAATTGTATTAGGATATAATTTTGTAAAAAGAAAATGAAGATTCAAGATGAAGATTACAAGATGGAGCTTTGAAGATTACAAGATTAAGTGGGAGATTTTGTTTAAAAATCTCTTGCTTTCTTTTGTTAACCCTTACCGGTGACATTTGTTTTTTGGCTAAACAAATGCCCACAAAAATGGCTCCCGATTGTGAACATATTTTGTTATGCATGTTTGTGTATGTTTGTATGATTGGTTGCTACAAGATTATCACATGTTAACAACTTGCTTAATACATTATAAATGATTATAATAAAACATTACATAACGACACTAATAATTGGTTATTAGACCTAAATAAAATGGTTTATTTAAAAGGTATTAAATTGGTTCATAACTAGTAATTGGTTTACTAAAAAGACATGAAAATGGGTTTTTCAAAATTTACTACACACCAAATGCATGTTGGTGTATAGCATTTTGTTTTCTAAAACTAGAATGTAGAAAACTCAAATCCCTTTAACTAAAACAAGGTAAACAAGTTAAACGCCATCCTTTTGTGAAAACACTTAGACATATTAAGAAACTCTTGACGGGATAAAGGTCACCTAACCGTCATGAGCGGACTAATATGAATAAGGTAAAATTCCCACACTAGTGGGATAAAGGTCACCTAACCACTTGTTTGTTAAATTTACATGTCTACACAAGTAGGACGACTTGATTTGGGAATCATGAACTTAAGGTCACCAAAGCATGAGGAACAAATAGGCGTTGATGGGATTAATATGCCATGCAAAAGGATTGCATGATCCCATAACTTAGAAGTTGCAAAAGGATTGCAATTGTCATTATGACTACCTAGCTAAATCAAATGACGGGATAAAGGTCACCTAACCGAAATTTGATTTACCGTTGGATTCTAATAGTTAATAAAACAAATTAAAAGGGTATTGTTTATTGAATTTAAAATCGATACTTAAAAGGACTTTGTTGAATTTTGTAGATGGCCGCTAATAACAACAACAACATGCAAAACGCACCACTTAACATGAACAACCTATCATTAAGGTCTCTCTTAGAGAAAGACAAACTCAACCATACAAACTTTATGGATTGGTTTCGCAATCTTCGGATTGTCCTCAAACAAGAGGATAAAGCGTATGTACTTGAGGACTCCATTCCCGATCAACCGGATGAGAATGATGTGGAGGCAATGGCCTCTTACGATAAGTATTGCCACGACTCCCTTCAAGTCTCATGCCTAATGCTTGGGACTATGATTCCCGAACTCCAGAAGGATTTCGAGCATCATAGTGCATACGACATGATAACGCAATTGAAGGAGATGTTCCTTCAACAAGCGCGTGTCGAGCATTTCGAGACCGTTCGGGCGCTACATGCTTGTCGTATGGACGATACCCAATCGGTTTCATCTTATGTGCTTAAGATGAAGAGCCTTATTGATCGTGCTAACCGTCTTAACCTAAACATATCAAATGAGTTAGCCACCGATCTTATCCTTAACTCCCTATCAAAAAGGTTTGATCAATTTGTAATTAATTACAATATGAATGGGATGGATAAGAGCATAGGTGAGCTTCACGGTATGCTTAGAACGGCGGAAACTAGCATGGGTAAAAGGGCTTTACCCGTGTTAGCAATCGATCAAGGTGGGTCCAAAGGTAACACCTCTAAGCCAAAGGTGGCTAAGAGAAAAGGACCCACCTATCAAGGCAAAGGGAAGGGGAAGATGGTTACCCCAACCATCAACAAGGCTAAGAAGCAAAAGGTAGCCGAGAAGGCAAACCCAAAGGAAGACCCATGTTTCGGTTGCGGTGAGATGGGTCATTGGAAACGAAACTGTCCGGTCTATCTTAAGGAGTTGAAGGACAAGAGGGATGCAGGGCAAACCTCAGGTAATATATATATGGTATATATAGAGCTTAGTATTACTTCTTCTAATACATGGGTATTAGACACTGGATGTGGAACTCATATTTGCAATTCTTTGCAGGGGTTCAAAAGAAGTGATCATAAAGCGGGAACATCAAGTCTCTATATGGGCAATGGTGCAAAGGTGCATGTTAAAGCTCAAGGAGATTTTATTTTGAAGCTTCCAAGCGGATTGGAACTTATTTTAGAAAATGTTTTGTATGCTCCGGATTTGAGTAGAAACATTATTTCTATTTCTCGCTTAAAACAATGTGGTTACATTGTTAATTTTATTGATGATGATATTCATGTTTCTAAAGATAATGTATTCTATTTCAAGGCTTCGCCTTCAAATGGAATTTATGAATTGGTTCATGATGACGCATCATCGAGCTCTATATACCATACTAGCACCAAGAAACTCAAAAGGGATTTGAGTAATTCCTATTTATGGCATTGTCGCCTTGGTCACATAAACAAGGACCGAATGCATACACTTCAAAAGAATGGACTTTTGAAATCAAATGAAATGGATTCGTTTGATGTATGTGAATCTTGTTTACAAGGCAAGATGACTAAAGCGCCTTTCAAAGGGACTTATGAGAGGGCTAAAGATTTATTGGGATTAATACATTCGGATGTATGTGGACCCTTTAAACCCATGACTAGGAATGGTGAAAGATACTTTGTTACTTTCATTGATGACTTTAGTCGTTTCGGATATGTCTACTTATTAAGACACAAGGACGAAATGTTTGAAGCATTCAAGGAATATCAAAACGAAGTACAAAATCAACTCAATAGGACAATTAAGGTACTTCGTACCGATAGAGGAGGTGAATACCTAAGTGATGCCTTCCAAGATCATCTTAGGAGTTGTGGGATTATCTCACAACTTACTCCACCCGGAACACCCCAACTTAATGGAGTTTCCGAAAGGAGGAACCGAACCCTAATGGATATGGTTCGATCTATGATGGAAAGAAGCTCGTTACCTCTATCATTTTGGGGTTATTGTCTAAGCTCCGCGGTTCGTATTTTAAATATGGCCCCAACCAAGAAAGTGGAACGAACTCCTCATGAGATGTGGTTTGGAAAACCTCCTTCTCTTTCATACTTAAAAGTATGGGGATGTGAAGCTTATCCTAAGCGTTATGTAGCTAATAAGCTACATGCTCGATCCACAAAGTGTATCTTCATAGGATATCCCAAAGATGACATGGGATATTACTTCTATGATCCATCCGAGCAAACGGTATTTGTTGCTCGGAAAGCGGAATTTCTTGAAACCAAATTCCTTATGGAAGGTGATGGTGAAAGGAAGATAGATCTTGTAGAGGTACAAGATCAAGCCGATGATACACAATTGGTTGTCACTAGTACTCAACATGAGGATGTTGAAAATGATCAAGTGGATGATCAAAGTACACAAGACGTTCGAAGATCTAGTAGGATTAGTAATCCTCCCGAGAGATATGGGTTTCTCGTGGATGGTTGCTATACGGTTGATTTGGATGAACCGACAAACTACTAAGATGCTTTATCAAGGATTGATAAAGATAAATGGCAGGAAGCCATGAACACCGAGATGCAATCCATGTATGAAAATCAAGTTTGGGAACTTGTTGTGCAACCTCCTAGCTCCAAGCTAGTTAATTGCAAATGGCTTTTCAAGAAGAAAACTGACATACATGGAAACTTGGATACATACAAAGCTAGACTTGTAGCAAAAGGTTTCACTTAAACTCAAGGGGTTGATTATGATGAAACTTTCTCGCCTGTGGCAATGCTAAAGTCTATTAGGATATTATTTGCCATTGCTGCTCACTATGACTATGAAATATGGCAAATGGATGTCAAAACCGCTTTCCTGAATGGATACCTTGAGGAAGATGTCTATATGGTACAGCCCGAAGGTTTTGTTGATCCGACAAATCCTAAAAAGGTATGCAAGTTAAAGAAATCAATCTACGGATTGAAACAAGCATCTAGAATGTGGAATCATCATTTTAATGACGAGGCAAAGAAATTTGGCTTCATTAAAAACGGTGATGAAGCTTGTGTGTACAAGAAGGCTAGTGGGAGCTCTATAATGTTTCTTGTGCTATATGTGGATGATATATTATTATTTGGGAATGATATTACCACAATGCAAGAAGTCAAAACTTGGCTGAAGAGTTGCTTCTCCATTAAGGATCTTGGAGAAGCACAATACATATTGGGGATAAGGATATATAGGAATAGATCCAAGAGATTGATAAGTTTAAGTCAAAGTACATACATTGATAAAATCTTGAAAAGGTTCAAGATGGAAAACTCTAAGAAAGGTTTGGTACCTATTCAAAGAGGAACCATTCTCAGTTCATCTCAGTGTCCTACCACGAAAGATGAACAAGAGAGAATGAAGAAAGTCCCATACGCATCTGCTATTGGGTCTATCATGTATGCAATGATATGTACTAGACCGGATGTGTCATGCGCTCTAAGCTTGACAAGTAGATACCAGAATAACCCAGGAAACAGTCATTGGATTGCTGTTAAAAGTATATTGAAATACCTTAGGAGGACTAAGGATATGTTTCTAATATATGGGTCTGGTGAGGAGGAACTCGCTGTAAAAGGTTACGTGGACGCGAGTTTCCAAACTGATCGAGATGACTCTCGATCACAATCCGGTTATGTCTTCATGTTAAATGGTGGTGCAGTCTCTTGGAAGAGCTCAAAACAGGAAGTTGTTGCGTTATCCACTACAGAGTCAGAGTACATTGCCGCCTCACTGGCAGCTCAGGAAGCTGCATGGATGAAGAAATTCATCGATGACTTAGGAGTGGTCCCTACCATTCAGGACCCTCTTGAGATCTTTTGTGACAACGAGGGTGCGATTGCTCAAATCAAGGAACCTCGTGCTCATCAAAAGACTCGTCACATTGAGCGGAGATTCAACTACATCAGGGATGAGGTTGAAAAGGGAAAGATATGTATTCACAAAGTTCACACAGATCAAAAAGTTGCGGATCCACTCACGAAGCTTTTACATGGGCCAAAACATGAGGGACATGTTTGTGCATTAGGGCTTCGATATTCTAGTGATTGGAAATGATCTATTTTATGTATTGTAATGGAACGAATTAGTTCAAACTCATTAATATAATTATGGTATTAATTTAATTATGAGTCATGTTCCAATTTTGCATATTTTATCCATGAATAAACTATTATTCTAAATTCCGTAGTTGATCACATTTGTGGGAACAAGTGTGAGGTCTAGACTATTATGAACTTGGATTGGTTAACATTCAAATGGTGAATGTGGGGCAAGGTTGCAACCAAGGTTCATAGATATTTGTGGGACACAAATATTGGAAGACCCGCTCTCAAGATTTACTATATGGAGCCTTTGTGGTTGATCACATGTAATCTTGAGTAAAGGAGAATATCATTATATCCTCTGACCTGAGACACATATTGGGTTCGGATATTCACCGAATATTGTGCCTTGATTCTTTCCTTCGCTATTCTGAAATATGGTAGTACATAAGGGACGCTTCAGGTATGGTACGAAGTGTAGTGTCTAGGACGTATGTAGTCGAGATGGAATTTGTCCCTCTTATTCGTTGAGAGTCAGATGTCTAAGGCCTGACAAAGTTAAATCTATAAGAGAGTGATCATTCTATGTCTCTTGGATTTAACATGACATCTAGGACAAAAGGATATATTGAAAGATTCACCTAATCATATTCGAGATGGAACTCGAAAGGGATGATGTTATTGAATGGCACTAAGTCATAACATATTAGGGGTGATGGACGGTCGTTAGGTGGTATCCATCACTTGCATTAATTTCTTATGTTTCTCGTGTAAGTGAGAGATTGAAGGTATTTCATATGCCCGAGAGACATATTAAACTAATGTGGCTAACATGTTATGATCCAAGTCGGGTCATACCCAATAACAAACCGTCAACATCTTTAAGTATCTATTTTAATGATTGGATATTTAAAATAAATACTTGACACTTAGACTTTAGAATTTGGTATTCTAAAGATGAAATGCAAGAAATAATTATTTGGATAATTATAAGTGCAAGTTTAATTATTAGTATGGTTAAACTTATGTGTGTGTTATAATTTTATAAAGTGGTTTATAAAATTATATCTAAATGTGCAAGTAACATATACATATAACTTTATAAGTGGTTTATAAAGATATATATATGTACATGTAATTATATAAATTGAGTGTGCATGTATCTTGATATTATAAAGAAAGCAAAAAAAAAAAAAAAAAAAAAAAAAGGGTAACTAAAGGGGACGGTTTTGGGGACTCCAAGGAGGCCTCCCCATGCTTGCTTTTAATCAATGCACACTCCACCTACATGCATGCTTGCACACATATCCTCACACACACTTTAACTTGTTTTTGAATTAGCAAAAAAGCTCTCCTTCCTCCATCTAATTTGGCCGAAATTTTGGGCTTGAACAAGGGGTTCTTTGATTGATTTTGCTAGTTGATAAGTGTTTTAAATCCTAACCCAAGAAGGGTGTTGATTTACAAAGGTTTGTGGGTATCAAAGGCTTGAGGTTTCAAGTGAGAAACTAGCATCTTCATCATCTTCATCTTCTTGCTTCAACCTCCTTTTAGGAGAAGGTATAAACCTCTTACTAGCTCTATTTACATTTTAGTGTATTTTCAAGACTAGATCTATGAAATGGAATACATTTTAATTGGTTAAAATACACATGCAAACTTAAAAATTGCTTCCGCTTGCTATATACATATACATGAATTCATATACATACAAATATGGTTTTGTGACTTTGTTTACATGTGGTATTCCATCAACGGGTACGTTTCTTATTGACAATAAATCTGCTTACGTTTTATTTGATTCGGGTGCGGATAGAAGCTATATGAGTAGAGATTTTTGTGCTAAATTATGTTGTCCATTGACGCCGTTGGATAGTAAATTTTTACTCGAAGTAGCAAACAGTAAATTAATTTCAGCAGATTATATATGCCGGAATCGAGAAATTAAACTGGGCAGCGAAATATTTAAGATTGATTTGATACCAGTAGAGTTAGGGAGTTTTGATGTAATAGTTGGCGTGGACTGGCTGCAGAAGGTGAAAGCAGAGATCGTATGTTATAAAAATGCAATTCGCATTGTACGAGAAGAAGGAGAACCCTTAATGGTGTACGGAGAAAAGGGCAACACGAAGCTATATCTTATTAGTAATTTGAAGGCACAAAAAACTGATAAGAAAAGGTTGCTATGCTGTTCTAGCACACATCGAGAAAGTACAAACTGAAGAAAAGAGCATCAATGATGTTCCCGTCGTAAAAGAATTTCCCGATGTATTTTTGAAAGAATTACCGGGACTAACTCCACATCGATCTGTTGAATTTCAAATAGATCTTGTAGCAGGAGCTGCACCAATAGCTCGTACTCCTTATAGACTCGCACCCAGCGAGATGAAAGAACTGCAAAGCCAACTGCAAGAACTATTAGAACGTGGTTTCATTCGACCAAGCACATCACCATGGGGAGCTACTGTTTTGTTTGTCAAGAAGAAGGATGGTACATTTAGGTTGTGTATTGACTACAGAGAGTTGAACAAACTTACCATCAAAAACCGTTATCCACTGCCGAGAATTGACGACTTATTTGACCAACTACAAGGCTCGTCGATCTATTCGAAGATCGATTTACGTTCTGGATATCATCAAATGCGAGTAAAGGAGGATGATATTCCAAAAACTGATTTTAGGACGCGTTATGGTCATTACGAGTTTATGGTTATGCCGTTTGGATTGACTAACGCACTAGATGTGTTCATGGACCTTATGAACCGTGTGTGTGGGCCATATCTTAACAAGTTTGTCATTGTTTTCATCGATGACATACTTATTTACTCAAAGAATGATCAAGAGCACGAAGAACATTTGAGAAAAGTGCTAAAAGTATTGAGGAAAGAAAAACTGTACGCTAAATTTTCAAAGTGTGCATTTTGGTTGGAAGAAGTTCAATTCCTCGGTCACATAGTGAACAAAGAAGTTATCCAGGTGGACCCGGCAAAGATCGAAACCGTTGAAAAGTGGGAAACCCCAAAAACTCTGAAGCATATACGTCAATTTTTAGGATTGGCTGGTTACTACAGAAGATTCATCCAAGATTTCTCCAAAATAGCAAAACCTTTGACTGCATTAACGCATAAAGGGAAGAAATTTGAATGGAAGGATGAACAAGAGAAGGCGTTTCAATTATTGAAGAAAAAGCTAACTACGGTACCTATATTGTCATTGCCTGAAGGGAATGATGATTTTGTGATTTATTGTGACGCATCAAAGCAAGGTCTCGGTTGTGTATTAATGCAACGAACGAAGGTGATTGCTTATGCGTCTAGACAATTGAAGATTCACGAGCAAAATTATACGACGCATGATTTGGAATTAGGCGCGGTTGTTTTTGCATTAAAGACTTGGAGGCACTACTTATATGGGGTCAAAAGTATTATATATACCGACCACAAAAGTCTTCAACATATATTTAATCAGAAATAACTGAATATGAGGCAGCGTAGGTGGATTGAATTATTGAATGATTACGACTTTGAGATTCGTTACCACCCGGGGAAGGCAAATGTGGTAGTCGACGCCTTGAGCAGAAAGGACAGAGAACCCATTCGAGTAAAATCAATGAATATAATGATTCACACTAACCTTACTACTCAAATAAAGGAGGCGCAACAAGGAGTTTTAAAAGAGAGAAATTTAAAGGATGAAATACCCAAAGGATCGGAGAAGCATCTTAATATTCGGGAAGACAGAACCCGGTATAGGGCTGAAAGAATTTGGGTACCAAAATTTGGAGATATGAGAGAAATGGTACTTAGAGAAGCTCATAAAACCAGATACTCAATACATCCTGGAACGGGGAAGATGACCAAGGATTTTAAGAAACATTTTTGGTGGCCAGGTATGAAAGCCGATATTGCAAAATATGTAGGAGAATGTTTGACATGTTCTAAGGTCAAAGCTGAACATCAGAAACCATCAGGTCTACTACAACAACCTGAAATCCCAGAATGGAAATGGGAAAACATTACCATGGATTTCATTACTAAATTTCCAAGGACTGCAAGTGGTTATGATACTATTTGGGTAATAGTTGATCGTCTCACCAAGTCAGCATACTTCCTGCCAATAAGAGAAGATGACAAGATGGAGAAGTTAGCACGACTGTATTTGAAGGAAGTCGTCTGCAGACATGGAATACCAATCTTTATTATCTCTGATAGGGATGGCAGATTTATTTCAAGATTCTGGCAGACATTACAGCAAGCATTAGGAACTCGTCTAGAAATGAGTACTGCCTATCATCCACAAACTGATGGGCAGAGCGAAAGGACGATACAAACGCTTGAATACATGCTACGAGCATGTGTTATTGATTTCGGAAACATTTGGGATCGACATCTACCGTTAGCAGAATTTTCCTACAACAAAAGCTATCATTCAAGCATTGAGATGGCGCCGTTTGAAGCACTTTATGGTAGAAAGTGCAGGTCTCCGATTTGTTGGAGTGAAGTGGGGGATAGACAGATTACGGGTCTGGAGATAATACAAGAAACTACCGAGAAGATCATCCAAATTCAACAACGGATGAAAACCGCCCAAAGTCGACAAAAGAGCTACGCCGACATTAAAAGAAAAGACATAGAATTTAAAATTGGAGAGATGGTCATGCTTAAGGTTGCACCTTGGAAAGGTGTTGTTCGATTTGGTAAACGAGGGAAATTAAATCCAAGGTATATTGGACCATTTAAGATTATTGATCGTGTCGGACCAGTAGCTTACCGACTTGAGTTACCTCAACAAATTTCGAATGTACATAACACTTTCCACGTCTCGAATTTGAAGAAATGTTTTGCTAAAGAAGATCTCACTATTCCGTTGGACGAAATCCAAATCAATAGAAAACTTCAATTCATTGAAGAACCCGTCGAAATAATGGATCGTGAGGTTAAGAGACTTAAACAAAACAAGATACCAATTATTAAGGTTTGATGGAATGCTCGTAGAGGACGCGAGTTCACTTGGGAGCGTGAAGATTAGATGAAGAAGAAATACCCGCATTTATTTCCAGAAGATACGTCAACACCTCCAACTGCTTAAAATTTCGGGTCGAAATTTATTTAACGGGTAGGTACTTTAGTGACCCGAACTTTTCCATGTTTATATATATATTAAATGAAATTGTTATTTACATGATTAAGTGTTTCCAACATGTTAAGCAATCAAACTTATTAAGACTTGATTAATTGAAATAGGTTTCATATAGACAATTGACCACCCAAGTTGACCGGTGATTCAAGAACGTTAAAACTTGTAAAAACTATATGATGACATATATATGGATATATATATAGTTAACATGATATTATGATAAGTAAACATATCATTAAGTATATTAACAATGAACTACATATGTAAAAGCAAGACTACTAACTTAATGATTTTGAAACGAGACATATATGTAACGATTATCGTTGTAACGACATTTAATGTATATATATCATATTAAGAGATATTCATACATCATATTATCATGATAATATAATAATTTAAAATCTCATTTGATATTATAAACATTGGGTTAACAACATTTAACAAGATCGTTAACCTAAAGGTTTCAAAACAACACTTACATGTAACGACTAACGATGACTTAACGACTCAGTTAAAATGTATATACATGTAGTGTTTTAATATGTATTCATACACTATTGAAAGACTTCAAGACACTTATCAAAATACTTATACTTAACAAAAATGCTTACAATTACATCCTCGTCCAGTTTCATCAACAATTCTACTCGTATGCACCCGTATTCGTACTCGTACAATATACAGCTTTTAGATGTATGTACCATTGGTATATACACTTAAATCATCAGCTATTAGCAGCCCATGTGAGTCACCTAAAACATGTGGAAACCATCATTTGGCAACTATCATGAAATATCTCATAAAATTACAAAAATATGAGTAATCATTCATGACTTATTTACATGAAAATAAAATTACATATCCTTTATATCTAATCCATACACCAACGACCAAAAACACCTACAAACACTTTCATTCTTAAATTTTCTTCATCTAATTGATCTCTCTCAAGTTCTATCTTCAAGTTCTAAGTGTTCTTCATAAATTCTACAAGTTCTAGTTTCATAAAATCAAGAATACTTCCAAGTTTGCTAGCTTACTTCCAATCTTGTAGAGTGATCATCCAACCTCAAGAAATCTTTCTTATTTACAGTAAGATATCTTTCTAATACAAGGTAATACTCATATTCAAACTTTGATTCAATTTCTATAACTATAACAATCTTATTTCGAGTGGAAATCTTACTTGAACTTGTTTTTCGTGTCATGATACTGCTTCAAGAACTTTCAAGCCATCCAAGGATCCTTTGAAGCTAGATCCATTTTTCTAATTTCCAGTAGCTTTATCCAGAAAACTTGAGGTAGTAATGATGTTCATAACATCATTCGATTCATACATATAAAGCTATCTTATTCGAAGGTTTAAACTTGTAATCACTAGAACATAGTTTAGTTAATTCTAAACTTGTTCGCAAACAAAAGGTAATCCTTCTAACTTGACTTTTAAAATCAAATAAACACATGTTCTATATCTATATGATATGCTAACTTAATGATTTAAAACCTGAAAACACGAAGAACACTGTAAAACCGGACATACGCCGTCGTAGTAACAACGCGGGGTGTTTTGGGTTAGTTAATTAAAAACTATGATAAACTTTGATTTAAAAGTTGTTCTTCTGGGAAAATGATTTTTCTTATGAACATGAAACTATATCCAAAAATCATGGTTAAACTCGAAGTGGAAGTATGTTCTCTAAAATGGTCATCTAGACGTCGTTCTTTCGACAGAAATGACTACCTTTACAAAAATAACTTGTAACTTATATTTCTGACTATAAACTTATACTTTTTCTATTTAGATTCATAAAATAGAGTTCAATATGAAACCATAGCAATTTGATTCACTCAAAACGGATTTAAAATGAAGAAGTTATGGGTAAAACCAGATTGGATAATTTTTCTTGTTGTAGCAACGTGAAAATTGGTAACAAATCTACATTAATCATATCCTAGCTAACTTATATTATATTATACATGTATTCTAATATATTATGTAATCTTGGGATACCATAGACACGTATACAAATGTTTTGACATATCATATCGACCCATGTGTATATATTATTTGGGACAACCATAGACACTCTATATGCAGTAATGTGGGAGTTAGCTATACAGGGTTGAGGTTGATTCCAAAAATATATATACTTTGAGTTGTGATCTAGCCTGAGACGTGTATACACTGGGTCATGGATTGATTCAAGATAATATATATCAATTTTTTTCTGTACATCTAACGTTGAACAACTAGTTGTAGGTTACTAACGAGGACAGCTGACTTAATAAACTTAAAACATCAAAATGTATTAAAAGTGTTGTAAATATATTTTGAATCTACTTTGATATATATGTACATATTTTTTATAGGTTAGTGAATCGACCAGTGGCCAAGTCTTACTTCCCGACGAAGTAAAAATCTGTGAAAATGAGTTATAGTCCCACTTTTAAAATCTAATATTTTTGGGATGAGAATACATGCAGGTTTTATAAATGATTTACAAAATAGACACAAGTACGTGAAACTACATTCTATGGTTGAATTATCGAAATCGAATATGCCCCTTTTTATTAAGTCTGGTAATCTAAGAATTAGGGAACATACACCCTAATTGACTCGAATCCTAAAGATAGATCTATTGGGCCTAACAAACCCCATCCAAAGTACCGGATGCTTTAGTACTTTGAAATTTATATCATATCCGAAGGGTGTCCCGGAATGATGGGGATATTCTTATATATGCATCTTGTTAATTTCGGTTACCAGGTGTTCACCATATGAATGATTTTTATCTCTATGTATGATAGGATGCGTATTGAAATATGAAATCTTGTGGTCTATTGTTACGATTTGATATATATATATATATATATATATATATATATATATATATAGGTTAAACCTATAACTCACCAACATTTTTGTTGACGTTTAAAGCATGTTTATTCTCATGTGAATTCTAAGAGCTTCTGCTGTTGCATACTAAAATAAGGACAAGATTTGGAGTCCATGTTTGTATGATATTGTGTAAAAACTGCATTCAAGAAACATATGTTGATGTAACATATTTCTATTGTAAACCATTATGTAATAGTCGTGTGTAAACAGTATATTTTAGATTATCATTATTTGATAATCTACGTAATGCTTTTGAAACCTTTATTGATAAAATAAAGGTTATGGTTGTTTTAAAAATGAATGCAGTCTTTGAAAAACGTCTCATATAGAGGTCAAAACCTCGCAACGAAATCAATTAATATGGAACGTTTATAATCAATATGAACGGGACATTTCATATACCGGGTACCGTCTTCCCGAATATTAAGATGCTTCTCTGATCCTTTGGGTATTTCATCCTCTAAGTTTTCCTCTTTTAAAACTCCTCGTTGCGCCTCCTTTATTTGAGTAGTAAGGTTTGTGTGAATCATTATATTCATAGCTTTTACTCGAATGGGTTCTCTGTCCTTTCTGCTCAAGGCGTCGGCTACCATATTTGCCTTCCTCTGGTGGTAACGAATCTCAAAGTCGTAATCATTCAACAATTCAATCCATCTGCGCTGTCTCATGTTCAGTTGTTTCTGATTAAATATGTGTTGAAGACTTTTGTGGTCAGTATATATAATACTTTTGACCCCATATAAGTGGTGCCTTCAAGTCTTTAATGCAAAAACAACCGCTCCTAATTCTAAATCATGCGTCGTATAATTCTGCTCGTGAATCTTCAATTGTCTAGACGCATAAGCAATTACGTTCGTTCGTTGCATTAATACACAACCGAGACCTTGCTTTGAGGCGTCACAATATATCACAAAATCATCATTCTCTTTAGATAATGACAATATAGGTGCCGTAGTTAAATTTTTCTTCAACAATTGAAACGCCTTCTCTTGTTCATCCTTCCATTCAAATTTCTTCCCTTTACGCGTTAATGCAGTCAAGGGTTTTGCTATTTTAGAAAAATCTTGGATGAATCTCCTGTAATAACCAGCTAGCCCTAAAAATTGGCGTATGTGTTTCGGAGTTTTCGGGGTTTTCCACTTTTCAACGGTTTCAATATTTGCTGGATCCACCTGAATACCTTCTTTGTTCACTATATGACCGAGGGATTGAACTTCTTCCAACCAAAATGCACACTTTGAAAACTTAGCGTACAGTTTCTCTTTCCTTAGCAACTCTAGCACTTTTCTCAAATGTTCTTCGTGCTCTTAGTCATTCTTTGAGTACATAAGTATGTCATCGATGAAAACAATGACAAACTTGTCAAGGTATAGTCCACACACTCGGTTCATGAGGTCCATGAACACAGCTGGTGCGTTAGTCAACCCAAACGGCATAACCATAAACTCGTAATGGCCGTAACGCGTCCTAAAAGTAGTCATTGGAATATCATCCTCCTTCACCCGCATTTGATGATACCCAGAACGTAAATCAATCTTCGAATAAACCGACGAGCCTTGAAGTTGATCAAATAAGTCGTTGATTCTCGGTAGTGGGTAGCGGTTCTTGATGGTAAGTTTGTTCAACTCTCGATAGTTGATACACAACCTAAATGTACCATCCTTCTTCTTGACAAACAAAACAGGAGCTCCTCACGGTGATGTGCTTGGTCGAATGAAACCACGCTCTAAAAGTTCCTGTAACTGACTTTGTAAATCTTTCATTTCGCTGGGTGTGAATCTGTATGGAGTACGAGCTATTGGTGCAGCTCCTGGTACAAGGTCTATTTGAAATTCAACGGATCGATGTGGGGGTAATCCCGGTAATTCTTTCGAAAATACATCGGGAAATTCTTTTGCGACGGGAACATCACTGATGTTCTTTTCTTCAGGTTTAATTTCCTTGATGTGTGCTAGAATGACGTAACAACCTTTTCTTATTAGTTTTTGCGCCTTCAAACTACTAATAAGATTTAATTTCGCGTTGTTCTTTTCTTCGTACACCATTAAAGGTTTTCCTTTTTCACGCATTATGCGAATCACATTTTTGTAACAAACGACCTCTGCTCTCACTGTCATAACCCCAAATAGGGCCGGGGAAATATGACTTCACAATATCACAACACAAGTATGTATAAACGAGAATGAATCTATATGAGACGTTTTAATTAAAAGCCAATGTATTATAAGCAGCGGAAAGTATTAAGCCATTACAAATGACTAATTAAATTTTAAATGTAATCTAAAATGTTCTAATGCAATAATATGAATGATTATATGCGAACTCCAAAAGCAGCAAAGTCCAAATAGCAAATAATCTTTAGCAATCTTCACCTGAGACAAAACATGCTTAAAATGTCAACCAAAAAGGTTGAGTGAACAACATAGGTTTAATATATATAGTTTTAGACCACAAGATTTAGTTATCAAAAGTAAATGCTAAAGTTATGATATTGAGACGTAAACAAAGTTACCCCTGGACACCTTGAACTGTCAGTGTCGTTTAATCATTATTATGTAACCAAAGACCAACGCTCAAATGGTTAGAGACATCACTCTCAATAGAGCTATTCATAATAACTAAGCTTGCCTTTATATGTAGCAATTAACGATATCATGGTTGGGATTTAGCATGAATCAAAGCATGTCAGCACAGTTAAACAGTTTTCAGGTACTTGTGTCTAAGCGTAAAACAGTTTGAAAGCAAGCATGTGTCTTACCCCAAAAGTTATAAAATAAGTAATAGAGAAAGTTAAAAAGTGGGGCTATGAAGTTCACCTTAATAGTAGATAGATATTCCACGCAAGTTATATGATCGGAGTGTTGAACACGAAGATCTCAACCTAGAGATATTATGTTCGATTAGTTAATGTCTAATAGACATAAAGTTTGTTTATTAATATAGCAAACTATATTAACAGTGACCGTTTTCGAGAAAAGTTATATTTATATAAGTAATAATATACTTAGTGTTATTAAGTGTTACTATATAATTAAGTGCATAAGTTATACTAATAATAGTATTTTAATCCATTACTATGTATATCTATCATTATATGTTACGTATATAATTATATCTATGTGATACATACATATATATTCTTTATTATTATTATACATGTATGCGTTCAATACTATATGATATATATATAGTAGGTGTATGTGTTACATATATAATAGTGTAAGATGGTACATATACATATACTTATTACTTTTATTATTATTTTTACTAATCTTATATAACTTATATAATACACATTCATATATACATACACATGTACATATACATACATATATACACATATATATACACGTATGCATATATTTACATATACACACACACATATACATAGAGTGTATACATGCACATTCGTATGTATGCATGCATGCATGCACATGTATTATTATTATCATTATTCTTTACTACATTACTAATCTTACCATCAAAACATTTATCTTTAACCTAATCAATACATAAAATCACAACTTTTCAACATAATTACTAGTTATATTCATTAACCCTAATCATTTTACTCATAAACAATTCCCTTTACATAATCTATATCATATTCATTATTATTTACTAATACACTTTCATATTTTACAACTAATCCCATTATTCATAATCATGACCTATTAACTTATTAACTTTCATAATCTTAACTCTTAATCATTATTATCTCATTTATCATTAACACATAATAAGAACCCATGTTCAATCTTTAACTTACTAACTAGGTTACCATTATTCTTTTATCAAACTTTCAATCTCATACGTAATCCTTTTCATATATTAACACTAATTTTTACTAACCACAATTATTATCCATTTAAATTTTAAATCCACAAGTTCATATTAATTTACATAAACATACTAACTAAATTATATCCTAATAACTTTTAACCTCATTCATAACCTTTTAACATCATACCTAATTATAATACTATTAATCTAACAATCTTATTAATCATCATCAAAATCTTTTATGATACTTTTAACCTTTTTCATTAATCATCTAACTTATTCATAATCTCTTAAGTTTTACAATCTTTAATCTTATTAATCACATTCATGACTAGTTTGTTAATCACTAACCATTATTCTTTCATGCACAATACTTATAACCATATATCATTAACATTAATTAACCTAGTGTCTTATTAATCTATAATCATGATCATACATCTTTTATCTTTTAACATTATCACATGAAATCATAACTTTTACTCATTAAACTTTATCATACAACATCTTACTTGATATAATACTTATAAGTAATAAATTTAAAACAAGGTTAAGCTAGGGTTTTAGGGCTACCTTATGAAGGTGAAGATCAAGAGGGTGATGATGATTATGGACTGCAGCAAAAACAGAAACCAACAACACTTTACGACCCAATTGGGTCTGTTTGGGTTCGACAGAAAGTAGCAACACAACTGCAGTAATTCAGAATAATACACACCAACAATGGATCGAATATTAGGCTGTTTTGAAGGCGAATAAAGCAGGAAAAAGCTGTAACCAGATGGCGAATCAGGAGACTAAATTAGCAGCAAGAAAACAGCAGGTTTTAGCGATGCAGGTGGGCTGTAGAAGCTGTAGCAGATGGTGAACCACAAAGGCTGAATGGAAACTGTTTTGGTGATGTGGTTTGTCGATGCAGATGGGGGTTTGGGATGGGTTTTTCAGACTACAAATTGGGAGGAAAAAGAAGCTGGATTAGTCGACTAAATTGCAGCAGGAAACTTGTGGGATTATTTTGTGGTGAACTAATGAAAAACTTGATTCCTTATATAGTTGTGTTTGTTTCCTAATCCCACTCAATTACTTGGATATCAAGGACACTAATTAGAGTTTGGCTAGGATTGTGTATGCTTAAGGATCAAGTTAACTTTCTCTTTTTTGTTTTTAGCCTAGCCGTATTTTTATACATGTAGTATATTTATTTTTTTATTTTTTTCGGCACATATGTGTGACAACCCGGAAATTTCCAACCAAATTTAAACTTTATCTTTATATTATTCCAACACGATAAGCAAAGTTTGTTAAGTTAAATCTCAAGAATTTTAAATTGTGTTCATGCATTCATTATAACCTCGACCAAATTCCAACGATTCACGAACCGTTATATATAAATAAATATGTATATATATGTATATATATTATAACTTGAGAATATTAATAAAGTATTAAACGTATAATAATTTACATGAACGTATTTGTTTCAATATGTTTATCGATGGAATTAGAAGATAATATCAAATGATTAATTTATCAGATACATTGTGATATGATTACGGGTCTATGTTATGAGGTCCACTGTGATTTAAGAAATCTATTCTTTTTTACAATATTCGAAAAATGGTAAAGTGATTTATAAGTAAGAACGTGAAGTGTAACTAACTTAGATGTTGGATATCGACAAGTAAGTAACTCGACATTTTTCATTAAGATGATTTCATACGTTTATTTAACCTTTGAACTTTATCCCATGCTTCACCAACAGACTATAATTTAAAAACTTGAAACCTATTATGAATATATATGATTCTACTTTTCTAAAATGTTTTATGATATAACGATTTCCATTATTTTAACCTTTAAACAAAATGATTCTTAAAAATATATTTGGTTTTGGAAAACAAAATTATTATATTTATTTGATTTAGTTTCAAACATACAAAAACGTTTTCAGTTTAAAAAGAACTTTATTATTAAAACGTATATAACTTTTATAAATATCTAGAACCACTTTTGACAACTCATTACTTAACCAGTATGATAAAGATAAAGATATTTATATTTTATTTTATTAAATGTATATAACAATTTAAATTAATATTATATATATTTATACGCATATTATACGTACATAGTTTTATACTTTTACTATACTTAAACTTTACCTTTACTTTATTTTTTACTTTACTTTGACATTAATAATTCACTTTAATAATTCATACTTTAATAATTTACTTTAATAATTCATACTTTAATAATTCACTTTAATAATTCATACTTTAATAATTCATACTTTAATAATTCACTTTAACAATTCATACTTTAATAATTCACTTTAATAATTCATACTTTAATAATTCACTTTAATAATTCAAAAATCTATTATAAATAGAATTCAATAGGTTTCATTATTTCATAGAAACTTGAAAATATTTTTCTCTAAACTCTCTCAATCGATTTACATATATATATTTACTCCGTATTATTTCAAGATATTATTAGTATACATAAAATATTAAGTCGGAGTGCGGTCCGGGTGATTTCGAAATTGTTTTTCGAGTGAGATTAGATTAAGGAAATTATGGGTTATAGCTATGGAGGTGATTGGGTATGGTTCATGGGTATGCTCATGAGGTCAATATAGTGTTTATCATCTCCGTTGCGTCTACGTACCTTTCCTGCAATATTGAATCTCAATATTGATACGTGAGTACTCATAATTTAACTTTTACATACTAATAGTGTATCCCTGACTAGTGCTCGAGTATATAGGATTATACATGTTTGTACTTTTGATATTGCCTTTAGTTAGATTATGTTGAATCCTGAATTAGTTATATATGCGATTGAGATATGGTATAAGATATGCATGTCGTTGGAAAGCTAGCGAAAAATTAAGAACTTTTTATTTAGATATCGAATGATTTCGATGAACGGATTTGAAGTTATAGTCCATCGAATTTTTGTATTATTATTAAAAATGATTATTATTATCGTCGTTATTATCGTCGTTCTAGTTTTATCTTATTATTATTATTATTATTATCTTTATCAATAAAAGGATTTATCATTAAAAATTGTTTTTTTAATTATTATTACTATCGTTATTATCATTAAAGTTATAATTAGTATTATTATTATTATTATTATTATTATTATCTAATTATTATTATTATTATCTAATTATTATTATTATTATTATTATTATTATTATTATTATTATTATTATTATTATTATTATTATTATTATTATTATTATCATCATCATTATTATTATCATTATTAATATATATATCATTATTTAAAAATGGTTATTGTTATTATTATTATTATTATTATTATATTATCATTATCGTTAATAATGTCATAGTAATTATCATTATTAGTATTATTGTAATTAAAATTAATATTAGTAACACCTAATTATTTTGATTACTATTATTATCATTATTATGAGCACGATATAAAAGACGATTAAAAGCTATTAAACGAAACGATTAGGAAATAATGAGTAAGAGTATCATGATGAAATTAAAATATTATAAGATATTGATTTAGATAAAATTATTGTTCTTATTATTTTTATCATTACTATTATTATTAAAAGTATCGTTAGTATCAAAACTATCATTTTAACAAAAATTATCATTTTAACAAAAATTATCATTTTAATAGAAATGTCATTGTTACTATAAAATATCATTTTTATTATCATTTTAAATAGAATTATTATTTTAAAGATAATATTAAAAATTATCGTAAATATTAAAGTTATCATAATTAGAATTATCGTTTTATCATAATATCACCTTAGTAATTATAAATATTGATATTTTTATAATAATAATTATTATTACAAAATAATACAACTTTTACTTACTAACATTATAGATATTATTTTATCAAATAAATATGTAATACAAACATATTTTACTACGTGTAATAAATTACTTTAATAATACCTATCATATTATCTTTATGATATTAAATGAACCCTATAAATTTTATTACTTAATATATATAAAAGTATATTTTATTATATAAATTTTAATATAAAATTTTATTTATTAATAAATGAATTATATTATTTACTCTAATAAATCTTATAAAAATATTTAAAAATATAAAACGACGATATTTAAAATATATTATAATCATGTATAAATTTTTGAAATCATTTTGAGTCAAATTGACTTTTGTTGACTTTTGCATATTAGTCTCGAGCATTAGGATTGTGGTACACTATGACCTGACCTAATTGTTAGACAAATATTGACCAACATATAATTATATATAATTAATTTAGGTTCGTGAATCCGAGGCCAACCTTGCACTAGTTCAATGACGTTATATGTATTTTCACTACGAAATACAGTATGGTGAGTTTCATTTGCCTTTTTACCCTTTATATTTTTGGGCTGAGAATACATGCGCAACTTTTATAAATGTTTTATGAAATAGACACAAGTACGTGAAACTACATTCTATTGTTGAATTATCGAAATCGAATATGCCCCTTTTTATTAAGTCTGGTAATCTAAGAATTAGGGAACAGACACCCTAATTGACGCGAATCCTAAAGATAGATCTATTGGGCCTAACAAACCCCATCCAAAGTACCGGATGCTTTAGTACTTCGAAATTTATATCATGTCCGAAGGAGGATCCCGGAATGATAGGGGATATTCTTATATGTATCTAGTTAATGTCGGTTACCAGGTGTTCAATCCATATGAATGATTTTTGTCTCTATGCATGGGACGTATATTTATGAGAACTGGAAATGAAATTCTTGTGGTCTATTAAAATGATGAAAATGAATGATTATGATAAACTAATGAACTCACCAACCTTTTGGTTGACACTTTAAAGCATGTTTATTCTCAGGTATTAAAGAAATCTTCTGCTGTGCATTTGCTCATTTTAAAGATATTAATTGGAGTCTTTCATGGCATATTTCGAAGAACGTTGCATTCAAGTCATTGAGTTCATTGAAGATTATTATTATTAAGTCAATTTATAGTTGAATAGTGGATATTATGAAATGGTATACATGCCTGTCAATTTTCGATGTAAAGAAAGTTTGTCTTTTAAAAACAAATGCAATGTTTGTAAAATGTATCATATAGAGGTCAAATACCTCGCGATGTAATCAACTATTCTGAATCGTTTATAATGTATATGAACGGGTCCTTTCAGTTGGTATCAGAGCGGTGGTCTTAGCGAACCAGGTCTGCATTAGTGTGTCTAACTGATAAGTCGTTAGGATGCATTAGTGAGTCTGGACTTCGACCGTGTCTGCATGTCAAAAGTTTTGCTTATCATTTCTAGTCGGAAATCATCTACTTATCATCCATAGGAAATTACCTGCTTATCATTATTAGTCTAGACACGTCTTGCTACATTAATTGCATGAGTAGTGTATAGACAAAATTCATATCTTAGCGTATCTGCTAAATCATATCTTATCGTATCTGTTACTTTAAACTTTGCCTGGCATATCCCGCAAATTCCTCCGTAATCTATGAAATCTTTTGATCTCTATATATAGATATCCTAGGTAAATAGAATACCACCCGATAGCCAAAAAATCATTTTATATCGAAAAATACTTTATCCAATCGTACGAAATGGAATTTGTCATCAGTTCAAGTCACTCGGATTCCAAAATAGAATCTCACTCAAGCTCCGAAAGCAGTGTGACCGGAATGGATCAACCAATCAGTCATCACCTATTCTGGATGAATTGGGGATGGGTTCGTAGCCTCCTCAATCATTGGAAACAAGAAGAAGGCGATCCTTTCCATCCACCACATTGCCCTCTTGGCGAAGAACCTGAAGCACTTACCGGCGAACCTGTTTGAGACACCATTTTCTCTCTCATTTCCAGGGTATCTCGTCACGATTATATACTACATCAAATTCTAGATTTTATTTATCCGCTCGTTCCGACCGACAATCATCCTGGAATAATAGAAGAAGTCAACGAACTTCGCGCTCGGGTAGTGGCTTTGGAGAATATGGTTCAGAGATTACAAACACCAGCAGCAGCATCAGCAACATAACCAGTACCACCATCATCAACGCCAACAGTACCATTACCACCTCCAACCACAACCGCGTTGTAAATCTCAACTTCACAATCTGTCCCACGAGTATCAACGTCATACATACCATAGATACCAAGGAGTACCAACAACAATAACTGACGAAGTATTAATTCATAACTTCATTGGAGAAACATTCCGTGGCAATTATATAATCTCTAAAGTCTTAGAGATTATCTAATTTAGCCCTAACCATAAATCAGTTAAGCGAACCAAAATGATAGAAGGAAGAGTAGAAACCCTAACAAAAATGGCGTGTGATTAACAAGTTAAACTTGTTTTACCAATAGCATCAACAGTACCGTCAGCGTCACCAGCATCGTCAGTACAGTCAACATCAGAATCAACAACACCTATAACATCACAAACTCCGTCAGTTCAAGAATCACTGTTTACATCATTACGAATCAATAACGTGTATATTGTATCAACAAGTTATGAAGAATTAACTCATTCCCTCTGAAGAAATTATATATATATTATATATATATATATATATATATATATATATATATATATATATATATATATATATATATATATATATATATATATATATATATATATATATATATATATTTGAAATAAAAAAACTAAATCTTTCCGTGTTAAAGCTATTGTGTGTGAATCTTAACTACTCGGTTAATTCATATTACAAATATGCAATAATGTACGTCCCTCACCCGGAACTTAACCATCGTTAACTACAATCTCTGTCTCAATTCAACAAATTCCAATTCCTAATAAATCAAGTATATATTTGATTTTACACTTCATCATTGATGTAACCGAAACTTTTCAGATAACATCATTCGTACTTTGCGAAGTTCACAAGAATTTAACAAAAACCAGCATCACATCTCAACAAATAACGAAGTATTGATTCATAATTTCAATATTATTGAAGAAATACTTATGTAACCTATAAAGCCTTAAAGGAATTATTCAATTCTAGTTCCAACCGTAAATCGAATGAGTTTAATTTAGTATTACCTCATTAAAATCTATGTTACATCTGAGAAGAATATATACATATATATTTTCATAAAGACTGTAATAAAATTCTTATGTACAAAATATTAATTGTGAATTTTTTTTTAACGGATAGGTAATACCCGAGAGATATATATAAATTCACAATTAATATGTTACATTCTTCGAATCAGATTAAGCAAATTATCAATTATACTTCCTACTTTCACAATAATATACATTCTTTCATAGAAATCAAAACAACCATACTCATTCAAACCCAATTACATATTCTGATTTTAAAATCTCAGAATTCAATTTGAGATATAACCGGTACCATCACTTTTAGATTCCTACATCTTTCAAAGCTATACTTTGACTTCAAAAGTGTGTTAGAACATCAAATGTATACAAACGATTACAATCTGTGTTCAAACCCTTCGAAAATCTCTGAAGACACTTCAAATAATGAGCAATCGAGATGATGATCCAACCACATATTGCCCACAGTTATGTACTTAAAAAGCTCTCGAAACCAAAGTCATAATTCAACACATATCTGTGTCAGATCTTTTGGCATTTATTAGCAAAAATAACCTTGCAATTCGTTTGCAAAGTAGCAAATTATATCACAGCTCCAGCAAGACAACTTCGATTTTTTCATTCGGCGTAGCCTTATCATAATTTTGATATATGTGATTACCCTTTTGTTACCGGAGAACCTTTCATATTCCACCACATTAGCAATAAACTTACCAACAACTTCACTGATCTTGGGCATTCCGAAGAATCATTATATTTATCAAAACCTCATCATTTACTCATCTGCCTCTTGTAACGAGAATTGCCATATGAATCATTGGGAATTAGAAATCAGTATTTTGAAATCTCACAGCATGTTGATGCCAACAGTTATACATAACGTCTATTTCCAAGGCTTACATACTTCGAATGTGAAGTTTCTAAAAAATACTCTGAACCGCGAACTAGTTCTTGAAATGCTGATGAAGTAACAAAAACTGTAAATGACCTTAGAAGTAAAAAGTTTGATGATAAAGATTAGTGTATTAGCAAAGTTCAGAAATAGAGATGTTTTGGAACTGGAAAACGGATTGAGCAAAGTATGAAGGAGGCTGTGGATAAATCACAAAGACTGAACTTGCCTTCAAAGAATCCAAATGATTCAGTGTCTGTTGAAGTCATTAATCAATACCTTGCTCCTGACACTAAACCCTTACAGACAACATACTTCATCATCCTCTGATATTAGAAATTCTAAGATATCATCGTATCTTTCATTATAAATATCCTCCATATTTCTGAAGATATTTCCATAACTATTCTTATCTGGAATCATTTATCTCTTTACGCTATCTGTATTACATCAAAAAGGAAACTGTTTAGTTCCTATACTCTGTAAACCTTTGAGTTTAAAATATGAATATTTTTGAAGTAGTGTTGGAAACTGAAGCATGAGTTAGTATAATATAATGACACTTGATCAACGTGATTATATTACAGTAATTCATGCTGAGTTTCTAAATGGAACGTGATGATTCACAGATCATAACATCATCATTTGTCATGTTATACGACTCTTGTATTCTATTTAACCTCTAAAATATCAAGAAAATATTTCTCGATGATTCGGCTTTTTCTGAGGTATTCTGGTAATTTGATAAGTCAAGATCGTGCCATTACAATTTTCTTCCTAGAACATTAACAATGTTCATTCCAAAATTCACATCTGCAAATTCTGGACCATTACAAGCGGTGCTTAATCGCAAGAAGAAGAAGCGAAAGGACAAAACTCCGAAATAGAAATTGGGGTATAAATTGCAGCAAATAAAAGAGAGCATTAACTGTGGATGACAATGATTATAGAAGATAGAAACAGAGACTTTGAAATATAAGGGAAGATATAAAGCCCAACGACAAACCAAAAGTTATAAACCATATATATCGATGCATATAGCAATATAAAGACACGGGAGAACTAGAAACACTATAAACCCAAGAGTATAGTAGAAGTAAATAGATTCTTCCAGCGGTAGATGAAAAAGAAGAATGACCGATATGAAAGTTAGAAGTATATCGAGAATCAGAACTGGATGGAGCATATTGATGAATACTTTAAAATATGAGTTGAGGGGGAAAGAATAGAATGTGATGAAACATGACTAGGAACTTAGAAATCAACAGATTTAACTCACACAATGACGGAATAAGTGAATCAAACCCTCTAGTGAATAGGTTAAGCTTTTTAGGATTAATTTAGTCATACCACAACTAAATCAATTGTGATTAGATCAACACTTAGAGCTATTATTCACCACCTGGGTGAATTGGGTTGAGAGAGAATCGGAGGAGCTCACCAGATCTGAGTGTGTGTAACAAATAAGAGGCTTAACCTAAAATGAAGAACATAAGACTTTATATACCCCTGCTATTGACTCACCCGCACGATTCATCCATCACACATATGAGTTGGCTTCATCAGTCGTACGGGTGATCACTCACTCGTGTCTTCTCATTTAGGTTGTAATTGTGACTTAGCTCAGCATCAACCGTGCGTATAAGCCTGTCAGCCGTACGAGTGAGGCTTCACTCGGACATCTGACTAAGTCTAACATAGTCAAACATCCAAATCTCATTCCTGCAGTTCCTGTAACCACATACAAATACGGATAGGATAATAACGAATGATCATGGTGGCCTGTAAACTGTTGTACCTGCAATGGACGTGGGTAGATGTCTAGGGACTTGGATAAAATGCATCAACAGAAGGTGTGAGTTGTAAGAAAACGAAGGAGGTGAATTTATAAGAAAATTTCTGACAGAACAATTAAAATGGACGATCGCATTTAAAGCGGATCCTAATTCCCTTTGTTACCGGAGAATCAAATCTTATTACAAAGATTTTCTTCAAATCCCTTGAAATCTGGAAATCAATCATATCTACGTCAAATGATAAGATGATTCTACACTTACTCATTTCACTCTTCAATGTTAGCTTCATTCGTACTCTTCATATAAATGGATTGTTTATCCAAATTATTCGCTGATGATAAAACTCTAATTTTCAGCCTGTATGCATCATGAAAACATACTTATTATCATTCACGACCTTTCCACTCAAATTTCGGGACGAAATTTCTTTAACGGGTAGGTACTGTGACAACCCGAAAATTTCCAACCAAATTTAAACTTTATCTTTATATTATTCCAACACGATAAGCAAAGTTTGTTAAGTTAAATCTCAAGAATTTTAAATTGTGTTCATGCATTCATTATAACCTCGACCAAATTCCAACGATTCACGAACCGTTATATATAAATAAATATGTATATATATGTATATATATTATAACTTGAGAATATTAATAAAGTATTAAACGTATAATACTTTACATGAACGTATTTGTTTCAATATGTTTATCGATGGAATTAGAAGATAATATCAAATGATTAATTTATCAGATACATTGTGATATGATTACGGGTCTATGTTATGAGGTCCACTGTGATTTAAGAAATCTATTCTTTTTTACAACATTCGAAAAATGGTAAAGTGATTTATAAGTAAGAACGTGAAGTGTAACTAACTTAGATGTTGGATATCGACAAATAAGTAACTCGACATTTTTCATTAAGATGATTTCATACATTTATTTAACCTTTGAACTTTATCCCATGATTCACCAACAGACTGTAATTTAAAAACTTGAAACCTATTATGAATATATATGATTCTACTTTTCTAAAATATTTTATGATATAACGATTTCCATTATTTTAACCTTTAAACAAAATGATTCTTAAAAATATATTTGGTTTTGGAAAACAAAATTATTATATTTATTTGATTTAGTTTCAAACGTACAAAAACGTTTTCAGTTTAAAAAGAACTTTATTATTAAAACGTATATAACTTTTATAAATATCTAGAACCACTTTTGACAACTCATTACTTAACCAGTATGATAAAGATAACGATATTTATATTTTATTTTATTAAATATATATAACGATTTAAATTAATATTATATATATTTATACGCGTATTATACGTACATAGTTTTATACTTTTACTATACTTAAACTTTACCTTTACTTTATTTTTTACTTTACTTTGACTTTAATAATTTACTTTAATAATTCATACTTTAATAATTCACTTTAATAATTCATACTTTAATAATTCACTTTAATAATTCATACTTTAATAATTCACTTTAATAATTCATACTT